>NC_092119.1:1143271-1168271 GCF_045679555.1 Salvelinus alpinus
GTAATCTGGTTAAAGGCCTGTTTTCAGTAGGCTACATTATGTCTCCTGTCATGATGTAATCTGGTTAAAGGCCTGTTTTCAGTAGACTACATTATGTCTCATGATGGTGTTCTCTCTTTGAAGAACATATGCTACTGCCATCGAATAGTTGCAACAACAGAGTTTGTGACGTTATGCCAATATTTCGGGAGAAGTGGGAGGCAACCCATCTGACTGAATGTGAATGGTTGTGTGTATTAAATGTTTAAAAAACGATGCAGAAAAGCCATCAGACAAGGTTAGGCATATCTTTTATTTTGTCTCCTTTTTATTGTTGTCTTTGAAAATGAGACAGAACCTCTCCAGAGTCTCTGTGCCCAGTGGGTTCTCCTCTCTCACATCACTCACGGCCCAGGACCTCAGCCTAGCGTCTCTCACATCACTCACGGCCCAGGACCTCTGACCAGTGTCACTCACAGCCCAGGACCTCTGACCAGTGTCACTCACGGCCCAGGACCTCAGCCCAGCGTCTCTCACATCACTCACAGCCCAGGACCTCAGACCAGCGTCTCTCACATCACTCACAGCCCAGGACCTCAGACCAGCGTCTCTCACATCACTCACAGCCCAGGACCTCTGACCAGCGTCTCTCACAACCCAGACCTCAGACCAGTGTCTCTCACACAGTAATATTGTCCTGACACACACCTCTTCACTGATGGCCTGGGGGTTGAGGTGGCTTGGTGGGACACAGCTTTGATTTATGTAGTTGATATAGGAGAACAGCTGACTCTGTCACCGTGGCTTCTGTAGTTGATATAGGAGAACAGCTGACTGTCACCGTGGCTTCTGTAGTTGATATAGGAGGACAGCTGACTCTGTTACCGTGGCTTCTGTAGTTGATATAGGAGGACAGCTGACTGTCACCGTGGCTTCTGTAGTTGATATAGGAGGACAGCTGACTCTGTTACCGTGGCTTCTGTAGTTGATATAGGAGAACAGCTGACTGTCACCGTGGCTTCTGTAGTTGATATAGGAGGACAGCTGACTCTGTCACCGTGGCTTCTGTAGTTGATATAGGAGAACAGCTGACTGTCACCGTGGCTTCTGTAGTTGATATAGGAGAACAGCTGACTGTCACCGTGGCTTCTGTAGTTGATATAGGAGGACAGCTGACTGTCACCGTGGCTTCTGTAGTTGATATAGGAGGACAGCTGAATGTCACTGTGGCTTCTGTAGTTGATATAGGAGAACAGCTGACTGTCACCGTGGCTTCTGTAGTTGATATAGGAGGACAGCTGAATGTCACTGTGGCTTCTGTAGTTGATATAGGAGAACAGCTGACTGTCACCGTGGCTTCTGTAGTTGATATAGGAGGACAGTTGACTCTGTCACCGTGTTTCTCTTTGTGCAGGAAATGTCCTTTATCAGCTAGTTGTAAAGAGGTGCTGATGAGAGAGAAATACTGGGGACATGATGATTTTAGAAATTCAGATTTGAGCAATTTCTCTCTCTGGCCCACCATCCTAACAGGCATGCCAAGTATGGTGTGTGTGTGTTTGTGTGTGTTGGCCAGGTCACAGGCAGGCTGAAGGTAGCATGACTGTTGTCCCAGCAGGACGTTCCTGTTGTATTCTGTTCTCTTATCACTCCTGCTGCTAAACACACACACATGACTTACTGTCATTACTTGTTTCCCTAGAACAAGTATTCCCAAACCGCCGTATGCGTACCGCCTGGCACAGCTCCTGGTATATGTCCGTTACGTTTATGGGGGGGGGTCAATTAAGGATGACATCCTCTTCTGCAATCCACTGGAAACCAGGACAACAGGAGAGGATATTTTTAAAGTACTTGACAGCTTTGTGACATCAAATGGACTTTGGTGGTCAAGATGTGTTGGTATCTGTACTGATGGTGCAAAAGCCATGACAGGGAGACATAGTGGAGGGGTAACGTTGCCTTACACCCTGGAATTAAAATAGATTTTTTGGGGGGGGTTGTATCATTTGATTTACACAACATGTCTACCACTTTGAAGATGCAAAATATTTTTATTGTGAAACAAACAAGAAATGAGACAAACAGAACACCTGAGCATGCATAACTATTCACCCCCCCAAAGTCAATACTTTGTAGAGTCACCTTTTGCAGCAATTACAGCTGCAAGTCTCTTGGGGTATGTCTCTATAAGCTTGGCACATCTAGCCACTGGGATTATTGCCCATTCTTCAAGGTAAAACTGCTCCAGCTCCTTCAAGTTGGATGGGTTCTGCTGATGTACAGCAATCTTTAAGTCATACCACAGATTCTTAATTGGATTGAGGTCTGAGCTTTGACTAGGCCATTCCAAGACATTTAAATGTTTCCCCTTAAACCACTCGAGTGTTGCTTTAGTAGTATGTTTAGGGTCATTGTCCTGCTGCAAGGTGAACCTCTGTCCCAGTCTCAAATCTCTGGAAGACTGAAACAGGTTTCCCTCAAAAATCTCCATGTATTTAGCCCTATCCATCATTCCTTCAATTCTGACCAGTTTCCCAAGTCCCTGCCGATGGAAAAACATCCCCACAGCATGATGCTGCCACCATGCTTCACTGTGGGGATGGTGTTCTCGGGGTGATGAGAGGTGTTGGGTTTGCGCCAGACATAGCGTCTTCCTTGATGGCAAAAAAGCTCCATTTTAGTCATCTGACCGGAGTACCTTCTTCCATATGTTTGGGGAGTCTCCCACATGCCTTTTGGTGAACACCAAACATGTTTGCTTATTCTTTTTGTCCACTCTTCCATAAGGCCCAGCTGTGGAGTGTATGGCATAAAGTGGTCCTATGGTGGTCCAATTTTATTAATTGTTCTGCAGTCTTATGGCTTGGGGGTAGAAGCTGTTGAGGAGCCTTTTGGTCCTAGACTTGGCACTCCGGTACTGCTTGCCGTGCGGTAGCAGAGAAAACAGTCTGTGACTGGAGTCTCTGACAATTGTATGGGCTTTCCTCTGACACATCTGTTATATAGGTCCTGGATGGCAGGAAGCTTTGCCCCAGTGATGTACTGGGCCGTACGCACTAGACCGATTTAAAAAAAAAAAAAATGATTTTTCAACGCCGATACCCATACCAATTATTGGATGGCCATAAAAAGCCGATCCCGAATAATCGGCCATTTTTTTTATTTTTTCATTTTCTGCACACAAATCAAACCATTTTTGCTTAGTCATTATGGGGTATTGTGTGTCGATTGACGAGGGGAAAAAAAAAAAAAAAGTTTTAGAATAAGGTTGTACCGTAACAAAATGTGGAAAGAGTCAAGGGGTCTGAATACTATACAGCCCTGCTTACCCTTAACCCCCTGAACTCTATCCCTGGTCTCTGTAGTTTCCACCTTGACCTCTGACCCCTGTTTCACCCTGCACTGTATTCCTGGTAATTGTAGTTCCCACCTTGACCCTTGTCTCACCCTCCCCTGGGTGCCTGGTAATTGTAGCTCCCATCTTGACCCTTGTCTCACCCTGACCTGTGTCCCTTGGTAATTGTAGTTCCTACTTTGACCCTTGTCTCACCCTGCCCTGTGTCCCCTAGTAATTGTAGTTCCCAACTTGACCCTTGTCTCACCCTGACCTGGGTGCCTAGTAAATGTAGTTCCCTCCTTGACCCTTGTCTCACCCTGCCCTGGGTGCCTGGTAATTGTAGTTCCTACTCTACCCTCCTGTGTGTAGTTAAGCTAGCCCAGGTTTATGTAACACCTCTCTTCCTTTATGTAACCAGCCCAGTATTGAGCATGCCGGAAAATTGGATTACCGCGGTAACGACGTTTCTCAAATTCTTTCTTTCATGTGTGTCTCCTCTCCAGAGCTCCTACCCCGTCTGTGGTCCACCTTGACCTAGTGTTCTCTCTCTGTGTGATGTCACTGGGCCGTGGGTTACTATGTAGGCGTGATTTGTGGGTTTGATGCTGATACCGTGTTTGTGTAAATGGGGTTCTAAGACACGCTGTAATATGTTGGTTTGCTGGTTTTGTGTTGCAGTGCAGACTGCAGTGTCTGAGTCAGACACTCTGACAGAATACTGAAGACGGTTAGCAACTAGCCAGGGAGTTCTGCAGAGTTGTTAAATGTCCTTTCTCTCTTTCTCTCTTCCTCTCTCCCTCTCTCTTCCTCTCCCTCTTCTCTCTCTCCCTCTCCCTCCTCTCTCTCTGTATCTCCCTCCTCTGTCTCTCCCTCCTCTCTGTCTCTCCCTCCTCTCTTCCTCTCTCTTCCTCTCCCTCTTCTCTCTCTCCCTCTCCCTCCTCTCTCTCTTCCTCTCCCTCCTCTCTCTCCCTCCTCTCTCTCCCTCTCTCTCTTCCTCTCCCTCTTCTCTCTCTTCCTCTCCCTCTTCTCTCTCTTCCTCTCCCTCTTCTCTCTCTTCCTCTCCAACTTCTCTATCTTCCTCTCCAACTTCTCTCTCTTCCTCTCCCTCCTCTTCTCTCTCTTCCTCTCCCTCCTCTTCTCTCTCTTCCTCTCCAACTTCTCTATCTTCCTCTCCCTCCTCCTCTCTCTCTTCCTCTCCCTCCTCCTCTCTCTCTTCCTCTCCCTCCTCCTCTCTCTCTTCCTCTCCATCCTTCTCTCTCTCTTCCTCTCCATCCTTCTCTCTCTCTTCCTCTCCCTCCTTCTCTCTCTCTTCCTCTCCCTCCTCTCTCTCTCTCTCTCTCTCTCCCTCTCTCTCTCTCTCTCTCTCCCTCTCCCTCTCCCTCCTCCTCTCTCTCTGTCTCTCCCTCCTCTCTGTCTCTCCCTCCTCTCTGTCTCTCCCTCCTCTCTGTCTCTCCCTCCTCTCTGTTTCTCCCTCCTCTGTCTCCCTCCTCTCTTCCTCTCCCTCTTCTCTCTCTTCCTCTCCCTCCTCCTCTCTCTCTCTCCCTCCTCTCTCTCTCTCTCCCTCCTCCTCTCTCTCTCACTCTCTCTCGCTCTCTCTCTCGCTCTCTCTCTCTCTCTCTTGCTCTCTCTTGCTCTCTCTTGCTCTCTCTCGCTCTCTCGCTCTCTCGCTCTCTCGCTCGCTCTCGCTCGCTCTCGCTCTCTCTCTCTCGCTCTCTCTCGCTCTCTCTCGCTCTCTCTCGCTCTCTCTCGCTCTCTCTCGCTCTCTCTCGCTCTCTCTCTCGCTCTCTCCTCTCGCTCTCGCTCTCGCTCTCTCTCGCTCTCTCTCTTTCTCTCTCGCTCTCTCTCTCTTTCTCTCTCTCTCGCTCTTTCTCTCTCGCTCTCTCTCTTGCTCTTTTGCTCTCTCTCTTGCTCTTTTGCTCTCTCTCTTGCTCTTTTGCTCTCTCTCTTGCTCTTTTGCTCTCTCTCTTGCTCTTTCGCTCTCTCTCTTGCTCTCTCTCTCTTGCTCTCTCTCTCTTCTCTCTCGCTCTCTCTCTCTCTTGCTCTCTCGCTCTCTCTCTCTCTTGCTCTCTCGCTCTCTCTCTCTCTTGCTCTCTCGCTCTCTCTCTCTCTTGCTCTCTCTCTCTCTTTTCCTCGCTCTCTCTCTCTCTTGCTCTCTTTCTCTCTCTCTCTTTTCCTCTCTCTCTCTCTTTTCCTCTCTCTCTCTCTCTCTCTCTCTTTTCCTCCCCCCCAACTTTCTCTTTCGCTCTACTCTTCCCTATGATCCTTCTGTAGGGTTTAATCAGTTTTCCATTCCTGGGAGATTATTTAAATAGTACTGGGCTGGGCACAGGACATCTACAGCAGTGCTACAGCTACCCTCTTCTCTGCTCCCTCTCCCTTCCTCTCCCTTCCTCTCCCTTCCTCTCCCTTCCTCTCCCTTCCTCTCCCTTCCTCTCCCTTCCTCTCCCTTCCTCTCCCTTCCTCTCCCTTCCTCTCCCTTCTCTGCTCCTTCTCTGCTCCTTCTCTGCTCCTTCTCTCCCTTCCTCTCCCTTCCTCTCCCTTCCTCTCCCTTCCTCTCCCTTCCTCTCCCTTCCTCTCCCTTCCTCTCCCTTCCTCTCCCTTCCTCCCTCTCTCCCTTCCTCTCCCTTCTCTGCTCCTTCTCTGCTCCTTCTCTCCCTTCCTCCCCCTTCCTCTCCCTTCCTCTCCCTTCCTCTCCCTTCCTCCCTCTCTCCCTTCCTCTCCCTTCTCTGCTCCTTCTCTCCCTTCCTCTCCCTTCCTCCCTCTTTCTCAGTCTTCTTCTCTGCTCCCTCTCTCCCTTCCTCCCTCTTGCTCAGTCCTCTGCTCTGCTCCCTCTCTCCCTTCCTCCCTCTTGCTCAGTCCTCTGCTCTGCTCCCTCTCTCCCTTCCTCCCTCTTGCTCAGTCCTCTGCTCTGCTCCCTCTCTCCCTTCCTCCCTCTTGCTCAGTCCTCTTCTCTTTCTTTCCCTCTGATCAGTGAAATAATGAAAGTTCATGTCTGTTGTTTGTCAGTCAGTAACTGAAGGATGGTATGGTGTGAGAGCATGGTCCAGTACTGTCTCGGTGTCTCGGTGTCTCTCCTCTGTGTCTCGTGCCCTCTTTCTCCCCCCCTCCTTCTCTGTCCTGGTGGGAGCCCCAGTCTTAAAGGCCCCTCAGTACTGGGCTCATTAATAAGAGGAGAGACTCCTCATGACTCTGAACTCTCTGGGGCTGTGACAGCTCCTGCAGGGCTTGATTTGCTGTGCTGTACACCGCTGTACCAGGCGGCGCTGTGCTGTACTCGGCTGTGCTGTACTAGGCTGCAGAGAGAGTCAGGGGGAGAAAGAATGCAGGCTGTTACCAGTCAATAACGTGGCCTTGTGGTTGGATAAGACAGGTGGTAACATTACAAGATGTCCAGGGGTCACAGGTCATGGGTTTGTTGTGGCAGAGAAGCTGTGTTTACTTTTCCTCCCCTCTTCATGTCTCTTTCTGCAGTGACAGGCGCCTGCCTAAGCTCTGCAGTGAGCTGAGACATGATATGACCTAAATAAACAAGTGTGGAGAGGGAGCGGCGGGGAGGGGGGAGCGGGTGGGCAGGAGGAAAGGAGCGAGGGAGAGAGAATCGAGGGTGGAAGTGGAGGGAGCGAGCGAGAGCGGGGGGGGGGCCATCCCAACGCTCTAACCACTAGGCTACCTGCCGAAATTGAGCTCAGGTGCATCCTGTCTCCATTGATCATCCTTTATGTTTCTACAACTTGATTGGAGTCCACCTGTGGTAAGGTCCTACAGTTGATGAATTTAAGTACAGAGCTTTTGAAACGTTTTCAGACCCCTTTTTCCACATTTTGTTACGTTACAGCCTTATTAAAAATGGATTAAATCGTACCCCCTCATCAATCTACACACAATACCCAGTAATGACAAAGCAAAAACATGTTTTAAGAAATTTTTGCAATTATGACCATTTATGTTTTTCAAATTTGCTAAAATTAGTTTTTGCTTTGTCATTACGGGGTATTGTGTGTAGATTGATGAGGGGGTATGATTTAATCAAATTTTTAATAAGGCTGTAACGTAACAAAATGTGGGAAAAGTAAATGAATGTTAAATTCATATAAGTACATACACATTCATTTATACACATACAACAACAAACAAAAACAGCAAAAATTACTAGCTTTATAATGTTAAATAATGTGTCTGGTTCAACTGTTCTGGGGAACTACAGTAAAGTTCATGTTAAATAATGTGACTGGTTCAACTGTTCTGGGGAACTACGGTAAAGTTCATGTTAAATAATGTGACTGGTTCAACTGTTCTGGGGAACTACAGTAAAGTTCATGTTAAATAATGTGACTGGTTCAACTGTTCTGGGGAACTACAGTAAAGTTCATGTTAAATAATGTGACTGGTTCAACTGTTCTGGGGAACTACAGTAAAGTTCATGTTAAATAATGTGACTGGTTCAACTGTTCTGGGGAACTACAGTAAAGTTCATGTTAAATAATGTGACTGGTTCAACTGTTCTGGGGAACTACAGTAAAGTTCATGTTAAATAATGTGACTGGTTCAACTGTTCTGGGGAACTACAGTAAAGTTCATGTTAAATAATGTGACTGGTTCAACTGTTCTGGGGAACTACAGTAAAGTTCATGTTAAATAATGTGACTGGTTCAACTGTTCTGGGGAACTACAGTAAAGTTCATGTTAAATAATGTGACTGGTTCAACTGTTCTGGGGAACTACAGTAAAGTTCATGTTAAATAATGTGACTGGTTCAACTGTTCTGGGGAACTACGGTAAAGTTCATATAAAATGTGGCAGGTGAAATGTATTGCACAAGTTGACTGCAGGTGTTAACTTAAAAATTAGCTACAAATATTACAATGTATTGAAAAACTTCAAAGAAATAGTTTTGACGCTTCTGAAAAACATATTTTGGCTTTCTCCAAATACCCAGCTACAGTTGAAGTCGGAAGTTTACATACACTTAGGTTGGAGTCATTAAAACTCGTTTTTCAACCACTCCACAAATGTCTTGTTAACAAACTATAGTTTTGGCAAGTCGGTTAGGACATCTACTTTGTGCATGATAATTTTTCCAACAATTGTTTACAGACAGATTATTTCACTTATAATTCACTGTATCACAATTCCAGTGGGTCAGAAGTTTACATGCACTAAGTTGACTGTGCTTTTAAACGGCTTAGAAAATTCCAGAAAATTATTTCATGGCTTTAGAAGCTTCTGATCGGCTAATTGACATAATTTGAGTCAATTGGAGGTGTACCTGTGGACGTATTTCAAGGCCTACCTTCAAACTCAGTGCCTCTTTGCTTGACATCATGGGAAAATCAAAAGAAATCAGCCAAGAGCTCAGAAGAAAATTTGTAGACCTCCACAAGTCAAAGTGCAAATAAATCCCAGAACAACAGCAAAGGACCTTGTGAAGATGCTGGAGGAAACGGGTACATAAGTATCTATATTCACAGTAAAACGAGTCCTATATCAACATAACCTGAAAGGCCGCTCAGCAAGGAAGAAGCCACTGCTCCAAAACCACCATAAAAAAAGCCAGACTACGGTTTGCAACTGCACATGGGGACAAATGTCGTACTTCTTGGAGAAATGTCCTCTGGTCTGATGAAACACAAATTGAACTGTTTGGCCATAATGACCATCGTTATGTTTGGAGTAAAAAGGGCGAGGCTTGCAAGCCGAAGAACACCACCCCAACCGTGAAGCACGGGGGTGGCAGCATCATGTTGTGGGGGTGCTTTGCTGCAGGAGGGCCTGGAGCACTTCACAAAATAGATGGCATCATGAGGAGGGAAAATTGTGGATATATTGAAGCAACATCTCAAGACATCAGTCAGGAAGTTAAAGCTTGGTCGCAAATGGGTCTTCCAAATGGACAATGACCCCAAGCATACTTCCAAAGTTGTGGCAAAATGGCTTAAGGACAACAAAAGTCAAGGTATTGGAGTGGCCATCACAAAGCCCTGACCTCAATCCTATGGAAAATTTGTGGGCAGAACTGAAAAAGCGTGTGCGATCAAGGAGTTCTACAAACCTGACTCAGTTACACCTGCTCTGTCAGGAGGATTGGGACAAAATTCACCCAACTTATTGTGGCAAGCTTGTGGAAGGCTACCCAAAACGTTTGACCCAAGTTAAACAATTTAAAGGCAATGCTACCAAATACTATTTGAGTGTATGTAAACTTCTGACCCACTGGGAATGTGATGAAAGAAATAAAAGCTGAAAAATCATTCTCTCTACTATTATTCTGACATTTCACATTCTGTAAGAGACAGACAGTTACCTCTGGTAACACTAGTCTACTAAATAAATATATAATCTATTTTTGCAGCCTATATTCGATTCTGGGATCCCTCTCTATTTCTCATAACTTAAATATGCCTCGAGTAATATGTTTAGTTTATTAATTCGACCATTAAAAAAAAAAAAAAAAAACACACATTAAACTTAAGCCATACATGCACATGAATAAAATCATGGAGGACAACACACTATACAGTCTGGGACTTATTTCCATTGTTAAATCATGGAGGATAACACACAATACAGTCTGGGACTTATTTCCATTGTTAAATCATGGAGGATAACACACAATACAGTCTGGGACTTATTTCCATTGTTAAATCATGGAGGATAACACACAATACAGTCTGGGACTTATTTCCATTGTTAAATCATGGAGGATAACACACAATACAGTTTGGGACTTATTTCCATTGTTAAATCATGGAGGATAACACACTATACAGTCTGGGACTTATTTCCATTGTTAAATCATGGAGGATAACACACTATACAGTCTGGGACTTATTTCCATTGTTAAATCATGGAGGATAACACACAATACAGTCTGGGACTTATTTCCATTGTTAAATCATGGAGGATAACACACAATACAGTCTGGGACTTATTTCCATTGTTAAATCATGGAGGATAACACACAATACAGTTTGGGACTTATTTCCATTGTTAAATCATGGAGGATAACACACAATACAGTTTGGGACTTATTTCCATTGTTAAATCATGGAGGATAACACACTATACAGTCTGGGACTTATTTCCATTGTTAAATCATGGAGGATAACACACAATACAGTCTGGGACTTATTTCCATTGTTAAATCATGGAGGATAACACACAATACAGTCTGGGACTTATTTCCATTGTTAAATCATAGAGGATAACACACAATACAGTCTGGGACTTATTTCCATTGTTAAATCATGGAGGATAACACACAATACAGTCTGGGACTTATTTCCATTGTTAAATCATGGAGGATAACACACTATACAGTCTGGGACTTATTTCCATGTTAAATCATGGAGGATAACACACAATACAGTCTGGGACTTATTTCCATTGTTAAATCATGGAGGATAACACACAATACAGTCTGGGACTTATTTCCATTGTTAAATCATGGAGGATAACACACAATACAGTCTGGGAC
The DNA here is from genome assembly GCF_045679555.1 of Salvelinus alpinus. Taxonomy (NCBI): domain Eukaryota; kingdom Metazoa; phylum Chordata; class Actinopteri; order Salmoniformes; family Salmonidae; genus Salvelinus; species Salvelinus alpinus. The sequence goes on from NC_092119.1 coordinate 1,154,065, forward strand.
GTATTTCCATTGTTAAATCATGGAGGATAACACACTATACAGTCTGGGACTTATGTCCATTGTTAAATCATGGAGGATAACACACAATACAGTCTGGGACTTATTTCCATTGTTAAATCATGGAGGATAACACACTATACAGTCTGGGACTTATTTCCATTGTTAAATCATGGAGGATAACACACAATACAGTCTGGGACTTATTTCCATTGTTAAATCATGGAGGATAACACACAATACAGTCTGGGACTTATTTCCATTGTTAAATCATGGAGGATAACACAAAATACAGTCTGGGACGTATTTCCATTGTTAAATCATGGAGGATAACACACTATACAGTCTGGGACTTATGTCCATTGTTAAATCATGGAGGATAACACACTATACAGTCTGGGACTTATTTCCATTGTATAGTGTGTTATCCTCCATGATTTAACAGTCTGGGACTTATTTACATTGTATAGTGTGTTATCCTCCATGATTTAACAATGTAAATAAGTCCCAGACTGTTAAATCATGGAGGATAACACATAATACAGTCTGGGACTTATTTCCATTGTTAAATCATGGAGGATAACACAAAATACAGTCTGGGACTTTTCCATTGTTAAATCATGGAGGATAACACAAAATACAGTCTGGGACTTTTCCATTGTAGTCCTCAATGTATCTTGTATAGAACACACAACAAAAGCCCAATGGCTTCAATCATTACTGGGTTTTGTTTTGCAGAGGAAACGTGGACTATTCCAGCTTCTTCAAAGTTCTGAAGCCTCCGGGATAAATATGTTTATGTTTTGGGCGTCGCGGCGTTGATGACTGTCGCGGAAACACACTGGTCTCTGACGGACTTCCTTCCCCACCGTAGAACACACCCGCCGGGTGGTTTGGTGTCGTCTTGTCTGCTTAGAGCTGTTGGTGTAATACTTCCTGTCTATTTATCCAGTTGCGTCCTCTCATACACAGCTCTCTCTCTCTCTCTTCTCTCACTCTGTCTCTTCTCGCGCCCTTGCCCTCTCTTTCCCTTCTCGTGCCCTTGCCCTCTCTTTCCCTTCTCGTGCCCTTGCCCTCTTTCCCCCCTCTCCAACTTTCCCTCTTTCCCCCTCTCCAACTTTCCCTCTTTCCCCCCTCTCCAACTTTCCCTCTTTTCCCCCCTCTCCAACTTTCCCTCTTTTCCCCCCTCTCCAACTTTCCCTCTTTTCCCCCCTCTCCAACTTTCCCTCTTTTCCCCCCTCTCCAACTTTCCCTCTTTTCCCCCCTCTCCAACTTTCCCTCTTTTCCCCCTCTCCAACTTTCCCTCTTTCCCCCCTCTCCAACTTTCCCTCTTTCCCCCCTCTCCAACTTTCCCTCTTTCCCCCCTCTCCAACTTTCCCTCTTTCCCCCCTCTCCAACTTTCCCTCTTTCCCCCCTCTCCAACTTTCCCTCTTTCCCCCCTCTCCAACTTTCCCTCTTTCCCCCCTCTCCAACTTTCCCTCTTTCCCCCCTCTCCAACTTTCCCTCTCTCTCTCTCTCTCTCTCTCTCTCTCTCTCAGGAGGTCCAGGATGAATAAGCTACGGCAGAGTTTCCGGCGGAAGAAAGACGTGTACGTTCCTGAGTCCAGCCGACCGCACCAGTGGCAGACGGACGAGGAGGCGGTCCGCAGCGGAAAGTGCAGCTTCGCAGTCAAGGTGACACACACACACACACACACACACACACACAGTGCCTCTGCTCTAACAATCTGTAGCTAACACCTCCCTGAGAAAGGCCTGTCAACACTCAGGTCTGTCATTAATCAGACACTGGAACCAGGCCTGGTCTGCTGTTGTCTGGTTTACAGACATGATCATTCCCCCTTCTTTTTTTTTTCTTTTTTAATGTATGTTTTAATATGTATTTTATTGAACAGCACCTCCACGGCTATGCTCCACACCCCCATGTCAATACCACCGCAACACCTATAGTATCAGTTCTGTGTCTGATAAGTAGTATGGAGCTGCGGCTTGGAGTATTGTTTCTTCGTCCTATGTTATGTTTTCTCACTGAATTTGGTTGTTTTTTTGTTGTCCTGTTCAGAGAAATGAGTCATTGGTTGTTGCTAGGTTTAGGTCCTAGCCTACATCCTGATATTACCAGGATCTGACCACTAGATGGTGCTGTTCCGGGTGTTAAATGGATACTTCAAACAAATTACATTGGTTTCCTTACCCTGTCAGCAGTCTATGGACAAGGTATGACAGCAATCCATGCATTGGTTTTATTGTCCACTGTTTCAATTGGTAACTTTTTATTATTTGTTGGTATCTATAGTAGCATTTTCACACTTTATGTCCAAATCAGCCTGAAGTATCTAAGAATGGATCATAAACTCAATGGTGTGAGTGTGTTTAGTGTGTTTAACAGGACTGGAGTTGACTGGAGTGTGTAACAGGACTGGAGTTGACTGTAGTGTGTGTAACAGGACTGGAGTTGACTGTAGTGTGTGTAACAGGACTGGAGTTGACTGGAGTGTGTAACAGGACTGGAGTTGACTGTAGTGTGTGTAACAGGACTGGAGTTGACTGTAGTGTGTGTAACAGGACTGGAGTTGACTGTAGTGTGTGTAACAGGACTGGAGTTGACTGTAGTGTGTAACAGGACTGGAGTTGACTGTAGTGTGTGTAACAGGACTGGAGTTGACTGTAGTGTGTGTAACAGGACTGGAGTTGACTGTAGTGTGTGTAACAGGACTGGAGTTGACTGTAGTGTGTGTAACAGGACTGGAGTTGACTGTAGTGTGTAACAGGACTGGAGTTGACTGTAGTGTGTAACAGGACTGGAGTTGACTGTAGTGTGTAACAGGACTGGAGTTGACTGTAGTGTGTGTAACAGGACTGGAGTTGACTGTAGTGTGTGTGTGTAACAGGACTGGAGTTGACTGTAGTGTGTGTGTGTAACAGGACTGGAGTTGACTGTAGTGTGTGTGTGTAACAGGACTGGAGTTGACTGTAGTGTGTGTGTGTAACAGGACTGGAGTTGACTGTAGTGTGTGTGTGTAACAGGACTGGAGTTGACTGTAGTGTGTGTGTGTAACAGGACTGGAGTTGACTGTAGTGTGTGTGTGTAACAGGACTGGAGTTGACTGTAGTGTGTGTGTGTAACAGGACTGGAGTTGACTGTAGTGTGTGTGTGTAACAGGACTGGAGTTGACTGTAGTGTGTGTGTGTAACAGGACTGGAGTTGACTGTAGTGTGTGTGTGTAACAGGACTGGAGTTGACTGTAGTGTGTGTGTGTAACAGGACTGGAGTTGACTGTAGTGTGTAACAGGACTGGAGTTGACTGTAGTGTGTGTGTGTGTAACAGGACTGGAGTTGACTGTAGTGTGTGTGTGTGTAACAGGACTGGAGTTGACTGTAGTGTGTAACAGGACTGGAGTTGACTGTAGTGTGTGTAACAGGACTGGAGTTGACTGTAGTGTGTGTAACAGGACTGGAGTTGACTGTAGTGTGTGTAACAGGACTGGAGTTGACTGTAGTGTGTGTAACAGGACTGGAGTTGACTGTAGTGTGTAACAGGACTGGAGTTGACTGTAGTGTGTGTAACAGGACTGGAGTTGACTGTAGTGTGTGTAACAGGACTGGAGTTGACTGTAGTGTGTGTAACAGGACTGGAGTTGACTGTAGTGTGTGTGTGTAACAGGACTGGAGTTGACTGTAGTGTGTGTGTGTAACAGGACTGGAGTTGACTGTAGTGTGTGTGTGTAACAGGACTGGAGTTGACTGTAGTGTGTGTGTGTAACAGGACTGGAGTTGACTGTAGTGTGTGTGTGTAACAGGACTGGAGTTGACTGTAGTGTGTGTGTAACAGGACTGGAGTTGACTGTAGTGTGTGTGTGTAACAGGACTGGAGTTGACTGTAGTGTGTGTAACAGGACTGGAGTTGACTGTAGTGTGTGTAACAGGACTGGAGTTGACTGTAGTGTGTGTGTGTAACAGGACTGGAGTTGACTGTAGTGTGTGTGTGTAACAGGACTGGAGTTGACTGTAGTGTGTGTGTGTGTAACAGGACTGGAGTTGACTGTAGTGTGTGTGTGTAACAGGACTGGAGTTGACTGTAGTGTGTGTGTGTGTAACAGGACTGGAGTTGACTGTAGTGTGTAACAGGACTGGAGTTGACTGTAGTGTGTGTAACAGGACTGGAGTTGACTGTAGTGTGTGTACCAGGACTGGAGTTGACTGTAGTGTGTGTAACAGGACTGGAGTTGACTGTAGTGTGTGTAACAGGACTGGAGTTGACTGTAGTGTGTGTAACAGGACTGGAGTTGACTGTAGTGTGTGTAACAGGACTGGAGTTGACTGTAGTGTGTGTAACAGGACTGGAGTTGACTGTAGTGTGTGTAACAGGACTGGAGTTGACTGTAGTGTGTGTAACAGGACTGGAGTTGACTGTAGTGTGTGTAACAGGACTGGAGTTGACTGTAGTGTGTGTAACAGGACTGGAGTTGACTGTAGTGTGTGTGTGTAACAGGACTGGAGTTGACTGTAGTGTGTGTGTGTAACAGGACTGGAGTTGACTGTAGTGTGTGTGTGTAACAGGACTGGAGTTGACTGTAGTGTGTGTGTGTAACAGGACTGGAGTTGACTGTAGTGTGTGTGTGTAACAGGACTGGAGTTGACTGTAGTGTGTGTGTGTAACAGGACTGGAGTTGACTGTAGTGTGTGTGTGTGTAACAGGACTGGAGTTGACTGTAGTGTGTGTGTGTGTAACAGGACTGGAGTTGACTGTAGTGTGTGTAACAGGACTGGAGTTGACTGTAGTGTGTAACAGGACTGGAGTTGACTGTAGTGTGTAACAGGACTGGAGTTGACTGTAGTGTGTGTGTGTAACAGGACTGGAGTTGACTGTAGTGTGTGTGTGTAACAGGACTGGAGTTGACTGTAGTGTGTGTGTGTGTAACAGGACTGGAGTTGACTGTAGTGTGTGTGTGTGTAACAGGACTGGAGTTGACTGTAGTGTGTGTGTGTGTAACAGGACTGGAGTTGACTGTAGTGTGTGTGTGTGTAACAGGACTGGAGTTGACTGTAGTGTGTAACAGGACTGGAGTTGACTGTAGTGTGTGTAACAGGACTGGAGTTGACTGTAGTGTGTTTACCAGGACTGGAGTTGACTGTAGTGTGTGTAACAGGACTGGAGTTGACTGTAGTGTGTGTAACAGGACTGGAGTTGACTGTAGTGTGTGTAACAGGACTGGAGTTGACTGTAGTGTGTGTAACAGGACTGGAGTTGACTGTAGTGTGTGTAACAGGACTGGAGTTGACTGTAGTGTGTGTAACAGGACTGGAGTTGACTGTAGTGTGTGTAACAGGACTGGAGTTGACTGTAGTGTGTAACAGGACTGGAGTTGACTGTAGTGTGTAACAGGACTGGAGTTGACTGTAGTGTGTAACAGGACTGGAGTTGACTGTAGTGTGTAACAGGACTGGAGTTGACTGTAGTGTGTAACAGGACTGGAGTTGACTGTAGTGTGTAACAGGACTGGAGTTGACTGTAGTGTGTGTAACAGGACTGGAGTTGACTGTAGTGTGTGTAACAGGACTGGAGTTGACTGTAGTGTGTAACAGGACTGGAGTTGACTGTAGTGTGTGTGTGTAACAGGACTGGAGTTGACTGTAGTGTGTGTGTGTAACAGGACTGGAGTTGACTGTAGTGTGTGTAACAGGACTGGAGTTGACTGTAGTGTGTGTAACAGGACTGGAGTTGACTGTAGTGTGTGTAACAGGACTGGAGTTGACTGTAGTGTGTGTAACAGGACTGGAGTTGACTGTAGTGTGTGTGTAACAGGACTGGAGTTGACTGTAGTGTGTGTGTGTAACAGGACTGGAGTTGACTGTAGTGTGTGTGTGTAACAGGACTGGAGTTGACTGTAGTGTGTGTGTGTAACAGGACTGGAGTTGACTGTAGTGTGTGTGTGTGTAACAGGACTGGAGTTGACTGTAGTGTGTGTGTGTGTAACAGGACTGGAGTTGACTGTAGTGTGTGTGTGTGTGTAACAGGACTGGAGTTGACTGTAGTGTGTGTGTGTGTAACAGGACTGGAGTTGACTGTAGTGTGTGTAACAGGACTGGAGTTGACTGTAGTGTGTAACAGGACTGGAGTTGACTGTAGTGTGTGTAACAGGACTGGAGTTGACTGTAGTGTGTGTAACAGGACTGGAGTTGACTGTAGTGTGTGTGTGTGTAACAGGACTGGAGTTGACTGTAGTGTGTGTGTGTGTAACAGGACTGGAGTTGACTGTAGTGTGTGTAACAGGACTGGAGTTGACTGTAGTGTGTAACAGGACTGGAGTTGACTGTAGTGTGTTTACCAGGACTGGAGTTGACTGTAGTGTGTGTAACAGGACTGGAGTTGACTGTAGTGTGTGTAACAGGACTGGAGTTGACTGTAGTGTGTAACAGGACTGGAGTTGACTGTAGTGTGTGTAACAGGACTGGAGTTGACTGTAGTGTGTGTAACAGGACTGGAGTTGACTGTAGTGTGTGTGTGTGTAACAGGACTGGAGTTGACTGTAGTGTGTGTGTGTGTAACAGGACTGGAGTTGACTGTAGTGTGTGTAACAGGACTGGAGTTGACTGTAGTGTGTAACAGGACTGGAGTTGACTGTAGTGTGTTTACCAGGACTGGAGTTGACTGTAGTGTGTGTAACAGGACTGGAGTTGACTGTAGTGTGTGTAACAGGACTGGAGTTGACTGTAGTGTGTGTAACAGGACTGGAGTTGACTGTAGTGTGTGTAACAGGACTGGAGTTGACTGTAGTGTGTGTAACAGGACTGGAGTTGACTGTAGTGTGTGTAACAGGACTGGAGTTGACTGTAGTGTGTAACAGGACTGGAGTTGACTGTAGTGTGTAACAGGACTGGAGTTGACTGTAGTGTGTGTGTGTAACAGGACTGGAGTTGACTGTAGTGTGTGTGTGTAACAGGACTGGAGTTGACTGTAGTGTGTGTGTGTGTAACAGGACTGGAGTTGACTGTAGTGTGTGTGTGTGTAACAGGACTGGAGTTGACTGTAGTGTGTGTGTGTGTAACAGGACTGGAGTTGACTGTAGTGTGTAACAGGACTGGAGTTGACTGTAGTGTGTGTAACAGGACTGGAGTTGACTGTAGTGTGTTTACCAGGACTGGAGTTGACTGTAGTGTGTGTAACAGGACTGGAGTTGACTGTAGTGTGTGTAACAGGACTGGAGTTGACTGTAGTGTGTGTAACAGGACTGGAGTTGACTGTAGTGTGTGTAACAGGACTGGAGTTGACTGTAGTGTGTGTAACAGGACTGGAGTTGACTGTAGTGTGTGTAACAGGACTGGAGTTGACTGTAGTGTGTGTAACAGGACTGGAGTTGACTGTAGTGTGTGTAACAGGACTGGAGTTGACTGTAGTGTGTAACAGGACTGGAGTTGACTGTAGTGTGTAACAGGACTGGAGTTGACTGTAGTGTGTAACAGGACTGGAGTTGACTGTAGTGTGTAACAGGACTGGAGTTGACTGTAGTGTGTAACAGGACTGGAGTTGACTGTAGTGTGTAACAGGACTGGAGTTGACTGTAGTGTGTGTAACAGGACTGGAGTTGACTGTAGTGTGTGTAACAGGACTGGAGTTGACTGTAGTGTGTAACAGGACTGGAGTTGACTGTAGTGTGTGTGTGTAACAGGACTGGAGTTGACTGTAGTGTGTGTGTGTAACAGGACTGGAGTTGACTGTAGTGTGTGTAACAGGACTGGAGTTGACTGTAGTGTGTGTAACAGGACTGGAGTTGACTGTAGTGTGTGTAACAGGACTGGAGTTGACTGTAGTGTGTGTAACAGGACTGGAGTTGACTGTAGTGTGTGTGTAACAGGACTGGAGTTGACTGTAGTGTGTGTGTGTAACAGGACTGGAGTTGACTGTAGTGTGTGTGTGTAACAGGACTGGAGTTGACTGTAGTGTGTGTGTGTAACAGGACTGGAGTTGACTGTAGTGTGTGTGTGTGTAACAGGACTGGAGTTGACTGTAGTGTGTGTGTGTGTAACAGGACTGGAGTTGACTGTAGTGTGTGTGTGTGTAACAGGACTGGAGTTGACTGTAGTGTGTGTGTGTGTGTAACAGGACTGGAGTTGACTGTAGTGTGTGTGTGTGTAACAGGACTGGAGTTGACTGTAGTGTGTGTAACAGGACTGGAGTTGACTGTAGTGTGTAACAGGACTGGAGTTGACTGTAGTGTGTGTAACAGGACTGGAGTTGACTGTAGTGTGTGTAACAGGACTGGAGTTGACTGTAGTGTGTGTGTGTGTAACAGGACTGGAGTTGACTGTAGTGTGTGTGTGTGTAACAGGACTGGAGTTGACTGTAGTGTGTGTAACAGGACTGGAGTTGACTGTAGTGTGTAACAGGACTGGAGTTGACTGTAGTGTGTTTACCAGGACTGGAGTTGACTGTAGTGTGTGTAACAGGACTGGAGTTGACTGTAGTGTGTGTAACAGGACTGGAGTTGACTGTAGTGTGTAACAGGACTGGAGTTGACTGTAGTGTGTGTAACAGGACTGGAGTTGACTGTAGTGTGTGTAACAGGACTGGAGTTGACTGTAGTGTGTGTGTGTGTAACAGGACTGGAGTTGACTGTAGTGTGTGTGTGTGTAACAGGACTGGAGTTGACTGTAGTGTGTGTAACAGGACTGGAGTTGACTGTAGTGTGTAACAGGACTGGAGTTGACTGTAGTGTGTTTACCAGGACTGGAGTTGACTGTAGTGTGTGTAACAGGACTGGAGTTGACTGTAGTGTGTAACAGGACTGGAGTTGACTGTAGTGTGTGTAACAGGACTGGAGTTGACTGTAGTGTGTGTAACAGGACTGGAGTTGACTGTAGTGTGTGTGTGTGTAACAGGACTGGAGTTGACTGTAGTGTGTGTGTGTGTAACAGGACTGGAGTTGACTGTAGTGTGTGTAACAGGACTGGAGTTGACTGTAGTGTGTAACAGGACTGGAGTTGACTGTAGTGTGTTTACCAGGACTGGAGTTGACTGTAGTGTGTGTAACAGGACTGGAGTTGACTGTAGTGTGTGTAACAGGACTGGAGTTGACTGTAGTGTGTAACAGGACTGGAGTTGACTGTAGTGTGTGTAACAGGACTGGAGTTGACTGTAGTGTGTGTAACAGGACTGGAGTTGACTGTAGTGTGTGTGTGTGTAACAGGACTGGAGTTGACTGTAGTGTGTGTGTGTGTAACAGGACTGGAGTTGACTGTAGTGTGTGTAACAGGACTGGAGTTGACTGTAGTGTGTAACAGGACTGGAGTTGACTGTAGTGTGTTTACCAGGACTGGAGTTGACTGTAGTGTGTGTAACAGGACTGGAGTTGACTGTAGTGTGTGTAACAGGACTGGAGTTGACTGTAGTGTGTGTAACAGGACTGGAGTTGACTGTAGTGTGTGTAACAGGACTGGAGTTGACTGTAGTGTGTGTAACAGGACTGGAGTTGACTGTAGTGTGTGTAACAGGACTGGAGTTGACTGTAGTGTGTGTGTGTGTAACAGGACTGGAGTTGACTGTAGTGTGTGTGTGTGTAACAGGACTGGAGTTGACTGTAGTGTGTGTAACAGGACTGGAGTTGACTGTAGTGTGTAACAGGACTGGAGTTGACTGTAGTGTGTTTACCAGGACTGGAGTTGACTGTAGTGTGTGTAACAGGACTGGAGTTGACTGTAGTGTGTGTAACAGGACTGGAGTTGACTGTAGTGTGTGTAACAGGACTGGAGTTGACTGTAGTGTGTGTAACAGGACTGGAGTTGACTGTAGTGTGTAACAGGACTGGAGTTGACTGTAGTGTGTAACAGGACTGGAGTTGACTGTAGTGTGTAACAGGACTGGAGTTGACTGTAGTGTGTAACAGGACTGGAGTTGACTGTAGTGTGTAACAGGACTGGAGTTGACTGTAGTGTGTGTAACAGGACTGGAGTTGACTGTAGTGTGTGTAACAGGACTGGAGTTGACTAGTGTGTGTAACAGGACTGGAGTTGACTGTAGTGTGTGTAACAGGACTGGAGTTGACTGTAGTGTGTGTAACAGGACTGGAGTTGACTGTAGTGTGTGTAACAGGACTGGAGTTGACTGTAGTGTGTGTAACAGGACTGGAGTTGACTGTAGTGTGTGTAACAGGACTGGAGTTGACTGTAGTGTGTGTAACAGGACTGGAGTTGACTGTAGTGTGTAACAGGACTGGAGTTGACTGTAGTGTGTGTAACAGGACTGGAGTTGACTGTAGTGTGTGTAACAGGACTGGAGTTGACTGTAGTGTGTGTAACAGGACTGGAGTTGACTGTAGTGTGTGTAACAGGACTGGAGTTGACTGTAGTGTGTGTAACAGGACTGGAGTTGACTGTAGTGTGTGTAACAGGACTGGAGTTGACTGTAGTGTGTGTAACAGGACTGGAGTTGACTGTAGTGTGTGTGTGTAACAGGACTGGAGTTGACTGTAGTGTGTGTGTGTAACAGGACTGGAGTTGACTGTAGTGTGTGTGTGTAACAGGACTGGAGTTGACTGTAGTGTGTGTGTGTAACAGGACTGGAGTTGACTGTAGTGTGTGTGTGTAACAGGACTGGAGTTGACTGTAGTGTGTGTGTGTAACAGGACTGGAGTTGACTGTAGTGTGTGTGTGTAACAGGACTGGAGTTGACTGTAGTGTGTGTAACAGGACTGGAGTTGACTGTAGTGTGTGTGTGTAACAGGACTGGAGTTGACTGTAGTGTGTGTAACAGGACTGGAGTTGACTGTAGTGTGTGTAACAGGACTGGAGTTGACTGTAGTGTGTGTAACAGGACTGGAGTTGACTGTAGTGTGTGTAACAGGACTGGAGTTGACTGTAGTGTGTGTGTGTAACAGGACTGGAGTTGACTGTAGTGTGTGTGTGTAACAGGACTGTAGTGTGTTTAACAGGACTGGAGTTGACTGTAGTGTGTGTAACAGGACTGGAGTTGACTGTAGTGTGTTTAACAGGACTGGAGTTGACTGTAGTGTGTTTAACAGGACTGGAGTTGACTGTAGTGTGTGTAACAGGACTGGAGTTGACTGTAGTGTGTGTAACAGGACTGGAGTTGACTGTAGTGTGTGTAACAGGACTGGAGTTGACTGTAGTGTGTGTAACAGGACTGGAGTTGACTGTAGTGTGTGTAACAGGACTGGAGTTGACTGTAGTGTGTGTGTAACAGGACTGGAGTTGACTGTAGTGTGTGTGTGTAACAGGACTGGAGTTGACTGTAGTGTGACTGTGTGTAACAGGACTGGAGTTGACTGTAGTGTGTGTGTGTAACAGGACTGTAGTGTGTTTAACAGGACTGGAGTTGACTGTAGTGTGTGTAACAGGACTGGAGTTGACTGTAGTGTGTTTAACAGGACTGGAGTTGACTGTAGTGTGTTTAACAGGACTGGAGTTGACTGTAGTGTGTGTAACAGGACTGGAGTTGACTGTAGTGTGTGTAACAGGACTGGAGTTGACTGTAGTGTGTGTAACAGGACTGGAGTTGACTGTAGTGTGTGTAACAGGACTGGAGTTGACTGTAGTGTGTGTGTAACAGGACTGGAGTTGACTGTAGTGTGTGTAACTTCTTAAAGCACTGTTGGTTAAGGGCTTGTAAGTAGAGCCGACCGATTAATTAGGGCCGATTTCAAGTTTTCATAACAATCGGAAATCTGTATTTTTGGAGACCGATTTGGCCGATATAAAAAAAAATATAATAATAATGATTATTATTATTTTTTACACCTTTTATTTAATCTTTATTTAACTAGGAAAGTCAGTTAAGAACACATTCTTATTTTCAATGATGGCCTAGGAACGGTGGGTTAACTGCCTTGTTCAGGGGCAGAACGACAGATTTTTACCTTGTCAGCTCAGGGATTCAATCTTGCAACCTTACGGTTAACTAGTCCAACACTCTAACCACCTGCCTTACATTGCACTCCACGAGGAGCCTGCCTGTTACACGAATGCAGTAAGAAGCCAAGGTAAGTTGCCAGCTAGCATTAAACTTATCTTATATAAATCAATCAATCAATCATAATCACTAGTTAACTACACATGGTTGATGATATTACTAGTTTATCTAGCGTGTCCTGCGTTGCATATAATCGATGTGGTGCCCATTCGCGAAAAAGGTACCTAACCATAAACATCAATGCCTTCCTTAAAATCAATACGCAAGTATATATTTTTAAACCTGCATATTTAGTTAATATTGCCTGCTAACATGAATTTCTTTTAACTAGTGAAATTGTGTCACTTCCCTTGCGTTCTGTGCAACAGAGTCAGGGTATATGCAGCAGTTTGGGCCGCCTGGCTCGTTGCGAACTGTGTGAAGACCATTTCTTCCTAACAAAGACAGCCAACTTCGCCAAACGGGGGATGATTTAACAAAAGCGCATTTGCGAAAAAAGCACAATCGTTGCACAACTGTACCTAACCATAAACATCAATGCCTTTCTTAAAATCAATACACAGAAGTATATATTTTTAAACCTGCATATTTAGCTAAAAGAAATCCAGGTTAGCAGGCAATATTAACCAGGTGAAATTGTGTCACTTCTCTTGCGTTCATTGCACGCAGAGTGAGGGTATATCCAACAGTTTGGGCTGCCTAATTTGCCAGAATTTTACGTAATTATGACATAACATTGAAGGTTGTGCAATGTAACAGCAATATTCAGACTTATGGATGCCACCCGTTAGATAAAATACGGAACGGTTCAGTATTTCACTGAAAGAATAAACGTCTTGTTTTCGAGATGATAGTTTCCGGATTCGACCATATTAATGACCTAAGGCTCGTATTTCTGTGTGTTATTATATTATAATTAAGTCTATGATTTGATAGAGCAGTCTGACTGAGCGATGGTAGGCATCAGCACGCTCGTAAACATTCATTCAAACAGCACTTTCATACGTTTTGCCAGCAGCTCTTCGCAATGCTTCAAGCATTGAGCTGTTTATGACTTCAAGCCTATCAACTCCCGAGATGAGGCTGGTGTAACCGATGTGAAATGGTTAGCTAGTTAGCGGGGTGCGCGCTAATAGCGTTTCACACGTCACTCGCTCTGAGACTTGGAGTAGTTGTTCCCCTTGCTCTGCATGGGTAACGCTGCTTTGAGGGTGGCTGTTGTCGATGTGTTCCTGGTTCGAGCCCAGGTAGGAGCGAGGAGAGGGATGGAAGCTATACTGTTACACTGGCAATACTAAAGTGCCTATAAGAACATCCAATAGTCATAGGTTAATGAAATACAAATGGTATAGAGAGAAATAGTTCTATTATTCATATAACTACAACCTAAAACTTCTTACCTGGGAATATTGAAGACTCATGTTAAAAGGAACCACCAGCTTTCATATGTTCTCATGTTCTGAGCAAGGAACTTAAACGTTAGCTTTCTTACATGGCACATATTGCACTTTTACTTTCTTCTCCAACACTTTGTTTTTGCATTATTTAAACCAAATTGAACATGTTTCAATATTTATTTGAGGCTAAATTGATTTTATTGATGTATTATATTAAGTTAAAATAAGTGTTCATTCAGTATTGTTGTAATTGTCATTATTTAAAAAATAAAATTTAAGCGGCCGATTTAATCGGTCTCGGCTTTTTTTGGTCCTCCAATAATCGGTATCGGCGTTGAAAAATCGTAATCGGTCGACCTCTACTTGTAAGTAAGCATTTCATGGTAAGGTCAAAACCTGTTGTATTTTGGCACGTGACTAATAACATTTGATTTGATATGACTCAGTCCCCCGTGTGTGTCAGTGGTCCCGCCCCTGTCCTCCTATGGCCCCCTGGGACGGCGAGGAGGCGGCAGGCCTGGAGCGTTTCCCCTAGTTGGCTATATCGTATTTTGTTTTACTAGGGGAAACACTCCAGGCCTGCATTTTATCGTAAAATGTTTTATAAAAACAAAATAAATCAAATTTGGTCTGAATTTAAGGTTAGGCAGAAGGTTACCAGTGTGGTAAAGGTTAGGGTTGGCATCTGATTTTAAGAAGAGAAATTGTAGAAATAGGCGGGGTTTAAGATGTTGTGGCTATGGTAACTAGTGACGACCGACCTGGAGCCCTGGAGGCAAGTAGCCATTGTTGCAGCTTCCCTTCCGCTCCACACAGGAAGTCCTTACCCTTCCCAACCCTTAATGAACTCTCTCACACACAGCCTGTGACCCTCGCCCAACCACCA
>NC_092119.1:1173271-1193880 GCF_045679555.1 Salvelinus alpinus
TCTCTCCTCTCTAGAACAGGGATCCCTTCTCTCCTCTCCAGAACAGGGTGCCCTTCTCTCCTCTCCAGAACAGGGTGCCCTTCTCTCCTCTCCAGAACAGGGAGCCCTTCTCTCCTCTCCAGAACAGGGAGCCCTTCTCTCCTCTCCAGAACAGGGAGCCCTTCTCTCCTCTCCAGAACAGGGAGCCCTTCTCTCCTCTCCAGAACAGGGAGCCCTTCTCTCCTCTCCAGAACAGGGAGCCCTTCTCTCCTCTCCAGAACAGGGAGCCCTTCTCTCCTCTCTAGAACAGGGAGCCCTTCTCTCCTCTCTAGAACAGGGAGCCCTTCTCTCCTCTCTAGAACAGGGAGCCCTTCTCTCCTCTCTAGAACAGGGAGCCCTTCTCTCCTCTCTAGAACAGGAAGCCCTTCTCTCCTCTCTAGAACAGGGAGCTCTCCTCTCCAGAACAGGGAGCCCTTCTCTCCTCTCTAGAACAGGGAGCCCTTCTCTCCTCTCTAGAACAGGGAGCCCTTCTCTCCTCTCTAGAACAGGGAGCCCTTCTCTCCTCTCCAGAACAGGGAGCCCTCCTCTCCAGAACAGGGAGCCCTTCTCTCCTCTCCAGAACAGGAAGCCCTTCTCTCCTCTCTAGAACAGGGAGCCCTTCTCTCCTCTCTAGAACAGGGAGCCCTTCTCTCCTCTCTAGAACAGGGAGCCCTTCTCTCCTCTCTAGAACAGGAAGCCCTTCTCTCCTTTTTGCTTTGTCATTATGGAGTATTGTGATGTCATTATGGAGTATTGTGATGTCATTATGGAGTATTGTGATGTCATTATGGAGTATTGTGATGTCATTATGGAGTATTGTGTGTAGATTGAGGGGGGAAAAACTATTTCATCAATTTTAGAATAAGGTTGTAACGTAACAAAATGTGGAGAAAGTCAAGGGGTCAGAATACTTTACCGAAAGCGCTCCATAGGCCTGTGGGCTCTCCAGAACAGGAAGTCCTTCTCTCCTCTCCAGAAAAGGAAGTCCTTCTCTCCAGAACAGGAAGTCTTTCTCTCCTCTCCAGAACAGGAAGCCCTTCTCTCCTCTCTAGAACAGGAAGCCCTTCTCTCCTCTCTAGAACAGGAAGCCCTTCTCTCCTCTCTAGAACAGGAAGCCCTTCTCTCCTCTCTAGAACAGGAAGCCCTTCTCTCCTCTCTAGAACAGGAAGCCCTTCTCTCCTCTCTAGAACAGGAAGCTCTTCTCTCCTCTCTAGAACAGGAAACCCTTCTCTCCTCTCTAGAACAGGAAGCCCTTCTCTCCTCTCTAGAACAGGAAGCCATTCTCTCCTCTCCAGAACAGGGAGCCCTTCTCTCCTCTCCAGAACAGGGAGCCCTTCTCTCCTCTCCAGAACAGGGTGCCCTTCTCTCCTCTCCAGAACAGGGAGCCCTTCTCTCCCCTCCAGAACAGGGAGCCCTTCTCTCCCCTCCAGAACAGGGAGCCCTTCTCTCCCCTCCAGAACAGGGAGCCCTTCTCTCCCCTCCAGAACAGGGAGCCCTTCTCTCCTCTCTAGAACAGGGATCCCTTCTCTCCTCTCCAGAACAGGGATCCCTTCTCTCCTCTCCAGAACAGGGTGCCCTTCTCTCCTCTCCAGAACAGGGTGCCCTTCTCTCCTCTCCAGAACAGGGAGCCCTTCTCTCCTCTCCAGAACAGGGAGCCCTTCTCTCCTCTCCAGAACAGGGAGCCCTTCTCTCCTCTCCAGAACAGGGAGCCCTTCTCTCCTCTCCAGAACAGGGAGCCCTTCTCTCCTCTCCAGAACAGGGAGCCCTTCTCTCCTCTCCAGAACAGGGAGCCCTTCTCTCCTCTCCAGAACAGGGAGCCCTTCTCTCCTCTCTAGAACAGGGAGCCCTTCTCTCCTCTCTAGAACAGGGAGCCCTTCTCTCCTCTCTAGAACAGGGAGCCCTTCTCTCCTCTCTAGAACAGGGAGCCCTTCTCTCCTCTCTAGAACAGGGAGCCCTTCTCTCCTCTCTAGAACAGGGAGCCCTTCTCTCCTCTCCAGAACAGGGAGCCCTTCTCTCCTCTCTAGAACAGGGAGCCCTCCTCTCCAGAACAGGGAGCCCTCCTCTCCAGAACAGGGAGCCCTTCTCTCCTCTCCAGAACAGGAAGCCCTTCTCTCCTCTCTAGAACAGGGAGCCCTTCTCTCCTCTCTAGAACAGGGAGCCCTTCTCTCCTCTCCAGAACAGGGAGCCCTTCTCTCCTCTCTAGAACAGGGAGCCCTTCTCTCCTCTCTAGAACAGGGAGCCCTTCTCTCCTCTCTAGAACAGGGAGCCCTTCTCTCCTCTCTAGAACAGGGAGCCCTTCTCTCCTCTCCAGAACAGGGAGCCCTTCTCTCCTCTCCAGAACAGGGAGCCCTTCTCTCCTCTCCAGAACAGGGAGCCCTTCTCTCCTCTCTAGAACAGGGAGCCCTTCTCTCCTCTCTAGAACAGGGAGCCCTTCTCTCCTCTCTAGAACAGGGAGCCCTTCTCTCCTCTCTATTCCCCATTTGTCTATTTGTCATCTCTCACCGTGTGGAGTCGTTACGTGGCTAGTATCCCTCCTTTCCCTGATGTGTTACAGTCTTCCTCTGTATCGGTCGGGGTCTGACCCTAGTGTGTTTCTAGCCAGTCTTCCTCTGTATCGGTCAGGGTCTGACCCTAGTGTGTTTCTAGCCAGTCTACCTCTGTATCGGTCAGGGTCTGACCCTAGTGTGTTTCTAGCCAGTCTTCCTCTGTATCGGTCAGGGTCTGACCCTAGTGTGTTTCTAGCCAGTCTTCCTCTGTATCGGTCAGGG
This sequence comes from Salvelinus alpinus, assembly GCF_045679555.1. NCBI lineage: Eukaryota > Metazoa > Chordata > Actinopteri > Salmoniformes > Salmonidae > Salvelinus > Salvelinus alpinus. The sequence continues at coordinate 1,176,058 of NC_092119.1, forward strand.
TCTGACCCTAGTGTGTTTCTAGCCAGTCTTCCTCTGTATCGGTCAGGGTCTGACCCTAGTGGGTTTCTAGACAGTCTTCCTTTGTATCCACCCAGTGTACTGTGTCCTGTAGTCTGGATCTCCAGGTCTGAGGGTCTGGACATGCTATCCTCTCTGGCCATCTGTTGAGCCCAGCTTAGCTCACTGAGTCCAGGGCAGACAGCCACGGGGACAACCACAGGGAAGACCTGTCACTCAGACAGATGTGTAGCCTATCTCTCTGTAGGTTCCAGAGGAGTTGAGTCAAAGGGACCAGCAGTGTTAGACTCTGTCTAGGAGCACTGCCCATCTAGGAGCGCTTCCCTGCCTCATCTGGGAGGCAGACTGCGAACCCTTGTTCTGAGAAACGAAGGCTATTCCATGCGAGAAATTGCCAAGAAACTGAAGATCTCGTACAACGCTGTGTACTACTCCCTTCACAGAACAGCACAAACTGGCTCTAACCAGAATAGAAAGAGGAGTGGGAGGCCCCGGTGCACAACTGAGCAAGAGGACAAGTACATTAGAGTGTCTAGTTTGAGAAACAGGCGCCTCACAAGTCCTCAACTGGCAGCTTCATGAAATAGTCCACGCAAAACACCAGTCTCCATGTTAACAGTGAAGAGGCGACTCCGGGATGATGGAGCTCTCGACCCGCTCCACTACAGCCCTGTCGATGTGAATGGTGGCGTGCCCTGCCCTCCGTTTCCTGTAGTCCACGATAATCTCCTTTATCATGCTGACGTTGATGGAGAGGTTGTCCTGGCACCACACTGCCTCCCTATTGGCTGTCTCATCGTTGTTGGTGATCAGGCTTATTCGCCAACAACATGTAATTATGGCGTTGGAGTCGTGTACGGCCAATCAGTCGTTGGTGAACAGGGAGTACAGGAGGGGACTAAGCACGCACCCCTGAGGGGCCCCCATGTTAAGGGTCAGCATGGCGGACGTGTTGTTGCCTACCTTCACCACCTGGGGGCCGCCCGTCAGGAAGTCCATGATCCAGTTGCGGTGGACAGAGAACACCACCATGGTTTTTAAGAAAGGCTATTCTTTTTAAGGTAGCTCCGATCCTTCCACGTCTACTAAGAAATGCTCCATGTTTTTTTTAATAGTGCTGTGGCTTAGTGTCCTGTTTTACAGTGCAATCTGCTGGGGGGGGGGGGGGTAATATCACGATGGAGGATGAAAACGGACTAAACAAAATCATCAAGAAGGCTCTACCATCGGCACCAACCAGGACAAACTAGAGCTCATGCTGGAGAAGTTGGTCCTCAAAAAGATTAGAGCTATAGAGGCCAACATTAGCCAGCCCTCTCCACAGTACCTGGAGTATCACAGTGATGTAACCAACACTAGTCACAGTGATATATAACCACCACTAGTCACAGTGATATATAACCACCACTAGTCACAGTGATATATAACCAACACTAGTCACAGTGATATATAACCACCACTAGTCACAGTGATATATAACCAACACTAGTCACAGTGATATATAACCACCACTAGTCACAGTGATATATAACCACCACTAGTCACAGTGATATATAACCACCACTAGTCACAGTGATATATAACCACCACTAGTCACAGTGATATATAACCACCACTAGTCACAGTGATATATAACCAACACTAGTCACAGTGATATATAACCACCACTAGTCACAGTGATATATAACCACCACTAGTCACAGTGATATATAACCAACACTAGTCACAGTGATATATAACCAACACTAGTCACAGTGATATATAACCAACACTAGTCACAGTGATATATAACCAACACTAGTCACAGTGATATATAACCAACACTAGTCACAGTGATATATAACCACCACTAGTCACAGTGATATATAACCACCACTAGTCACAGTGATATATAACCAACACTAGTCACAGTGATATATAACCAACACTAGTCACAGTGATATATAACCAACACTAGTCACAGTGATATATAACCACCACTAGTCACAGTGATATATAACCACTACTAGTCACAGTGATATATAACCAACACTAGTCACAGTGATATATAACCACCACTAGTCACAGTGATATATAACCACTACTAGTCACAGTGATATATAACCAACACTAGTCACAGTGATATATAACCAACACTAGTCACAGTGATATATAACCACCACTAGTCACAGTGATATATAACCACTACTAGTCACAGTGATATATAACCACTACTAGTCACAGTGATATATAACCAACACTAGTCACAGTGATATATAACCAACACTAGTCACAGTGATATATAACCAACACTAGTCACAGTGATATATAACCACCACTAGTCACAGTGATATATAACCACCACTAGTCACAGTGATATATAACCAACACTAGTCACAGTGATATATAACCAACACTAGTCACAGTGATATATAACCACTACTAGTCACAGTGATATATAACCAACACTAGTCACAGTGATATATAACCACCACTAGTCACAGTGATATATAACCACCACTAGTCACAGTGATATATAACCACCACTAGTCACAGTGATATATAACCAACACTAGTCACAGTGATATATAACCAACACTAGTCACAGTGATATATAACCAACACTAGTCACAGTGATATATAACCAACACTAGTCACAGTGATATATAACCAACACTAGTCACAGTGATATATAACCAACACTAGTCACAGTGATATATAACCACCACTAGTCACAGTGATATATAACCACTACTAGTCACAGTGATATATAACCACCACTAGTCACAGTGATATATAACCACCACTAGTCACAGTGATATATAACCAACACTAGTCACAGTGATATATAACCAACACTAGTCACAGTGATATATAACCACTACTAGTCACAGTGATATATAACCACCACTAGTCACAGTGATATATAACCACCACTAGTCACAGTGATATATAACCACCACTAGTCACAGTGATATATAACCACTACTAGTCACAGTGATATATAACCACCACTAGTCACAGTGATATATAACCACCACTAGTCACAGTGATATATAACCAACACTAGTCACAGTGATATATAACCACCACTAGTCACAGTGATATATAACCAACACTAGTCACAGTGATATATAACCACCACTAGTCACAGTGATATATAACCAACACTAGTCACAGTGATATATAACCACCACTAGTCACAGTGATATATAACCAACACTAGTCACAGTGATATATAACCACTACTAGTCACAGTGATATATAACCACTACTAGTCACAGTGATATATAACCACTACTAGTCACAGTGATATATAACCAACACTAGTCACAGTGATATATAACCACTACTAGTCACAGTGATATATAACCACTACTAGTCACAGTGATATATAACCACTACTAGTCACAGTGATATATAACCACTACTAGTCACAGTGATATATAACCAACACTAGTCACAGTGATATATAACCACCACTAGTCACAGTGATATATAACCAACACTAGTCACAGTGATATATAACCAACACTAGTCACAGTGATATATAACCACCACTAGTCACAGTGATATATAACCAACACTAGTCACAGTGATATATAACCAACACTAGTCACAGTGATATATAACCAACACTAGTCACAGTGATATATAACCAACACTAGTCACAGTGATATATAACCAACACTAGTCACAGTGATATATAACCACCACTAGTCACAGTGATATATAACCACCACTAGTCACAGTGATATATAACCAACACTAGTCACAGTGATATATAACCACCACTAGTCACAGTGATATATAACCACCACTAGTCACAGTGATATATAACCACCACTAGTCACAGTGATATATAACCACCACTAGTCACAGTGATATATAACCACCACTAGTCACAGTGATATATAACCAACACTAGTCACAGTGATATATAACCAACACTAGTCACAGTGATATATAACCAACACTAGTCACAGTGGTATATAACCAACACTAGTCACAGTGATATATAACCAACACTAGTCACAGTGATATATAACCAACACTAGTCACAGTGATATATAACCAACACTAGTCACAGTGATATATAACCAACACTAGTCACAGTGATATATAACCAACACTAGTCACAGTGATATATAACCACTACTAGTCACAGTGATATATAACCAACACTAGTCACAGTGATATATAACCAACACTAGTCACAGTGATATATAACCACCACTAGTCACAGTGATATATAACCACCACTAGTCACAGTGATATATAACCAACACTAGTCACAGTGATATATAACCACCACTAGTCACAGTGATATATAACCACCACTAGTCACAGTGATATATAACCAACACTAGTCACAGTGATATATAACCACCACTAGTCACAGTGATATATAACCACTACTAGTCACAGTGATATATAACCAACACTAGTCACAGTGATATATAACCAACACTAGTCACAGTGATATATAACCACCACTAGTCACAGTGATATATAACCACCACTAGTCACAGTGATATATAACCACCACTAGTCACAGTGATATATAACCAACACTAGTCACAGTGATATATAACCAACACTAGTCACAGTGATATATAACCACCACTAGTCACAGTGATATATAACCACCACTAGTCACAGTGATATATAACCACCACTAGTCACAGTGATATATAACCACCACTAGTCACAGTGATATATAACCAACACTAGTCACAGTGATATATAACCACCACTAGTCACAGTGATATATAACCAACACTAGTCACAGTGATATATAACCAACACTAGTCAGTGATATATAACCAACACTAGTCACAGTGATATATAACCACCACTAGTCACAGTGATATATAACCACTACTAGTCACAGTGATATATAACCAACACTAGTCACAGTGATATATAACCAACACTAGTCACAGTGATATATAACCACCACTAGTCACAGTGATATATAACCAACACTAGTCACAGTGATATATAACCAACACTAGTCACAGTGATATATAACCAACACTAGTCACAGTGATATATAACCACTACTAGTCACAGTGATATATAACCACCACTAGTCACAGTGATATATAACCAACACTAGTCACAGTGATATATAACCACTACTAGTCACAGTGATATATAACCACCACTAGTCACAGTGATATATAACCACCACTAGTCACAGTGATATATAACCAACACTAGTCACAGTGATATATAACCACCACTAGTCACAGTGATATATAACCAACACTAGTCACAGTGATATATAACCACCACTAGTCACAGTGATATATAACCACCACTAGTCACAGTGATATATAACCACCACTAGTCACAGTGATATATAACCACCACTAGTCACAGTGATATATAACCAACACTAGTCACAGTGATATATAACCACCACTAGTCACAGTGATATATAACCAACACTAGTCACAGTGATATATAACCAACACTAGTCACAGTGATATATAACCACCACTAGTCACAGTGATATATAACCACTACTAGTCACAGTGATATATAACCACTACTAGTCACAGTGATATATAACCACCACTAGTCACAGTGATATATAACCACTACTAGTCACAGTGATATATAACCAACACTAGTCACAGTGATATATAACCACCACTAGTCACAGTGATATATAACCACTACTAGTCACAGTGATATATAACCAACACTAGTCACAGTGATATATAACCACCACTAGTCACAGTGATATATAACCAACACTAGTCACAGTGATATATAACCAACACTAGTCACAGTATATATAACCAACACTAGTCACAGTGATATATAACCAACACTAGTCACAGTGGTATAACCAACACTAGTCACAGTGGTATAACCAACACTAGTCACAGTGATATATATAACCACCACTAGTCACAGTGATATATAACCAACACTAGTCACAGTGATATATAACCAGCCCCAATATAACTAGCCAGCCCTTCCACAGTACCTGCCTGGAGCATCGCAGTGCGATGACAGATTTATTTTACCCAGGGCCAAAACAGAACATTTCTGCAGATCCTTCTTACCATGAGGCTTTTTAACACAAACACTTGGAATCGTCATCAATGGATATTAAAAAAACTGTGTGTCCGTGTTGTGTTTTTATGGTCTATTTCATGGTATTGACTGTTGCAATCACATTTCCCCTGCAGGGTATTAATAAAGTACTATCTATCTTTATATGAGCCATGACCAGCCTTTCAAAGCACTTCATGGCTACTGATGTGAGTGCTACGGTTCGCTAGTCATTTAGGCAGGTTACCTTGGCGTTCTTGGGCACAGGGACTATGGTGGTCTGCTTGAAACATGTAGGTATTAAAGACTGGGTCAGGGAGAGGTTGAAAATGTCAGTGAAGACACTTGCCAGCTGTCAGCGCATGCTCTGAGTACGAGTCCTGGTAATCTGTCTTGTGAATGTTAACATGTTAAAGGTCTTACCCACATCGGCTACGGAGAGCGTGATCACACAGTTGTTCGGGAACAGCTGGTGCTCTCATGCATGGTTCAGTGTTGCTTGCCTTGAAGCGAGCATTGTAGGCATTTAGCTCGTCTGGTAGGCTCTGTTCAGCTCGTGACTGGGTTCCCCTTTGTAATCCATGATAGTATTCAAGCCCTGCCACATCTGACGAGCATCAGGTCGCAGCGGGATTTCTTATAAGTGTCCGACTTATTGTCCCGATCCTTGAAAGCGGCAGCTCTAGCCTTTAGCTCAGTGCGGATGTTGCCTGTAATCCATGGCTTCTGGTTGGGATATCTACGGTCACTTTGGGGATGACTCGAGGCACTTATTAATGAAGCCAGTGACTGTGGTAAACTCCTCAAGGCCAATATGAATCACCTTCCAATATGATTCACCTTCCAATATGAATCACCTTCCTCCCCTCTATTCATCCATCCATCTATCACTCACTCACTCACTCACTCATTCCTAATCAAGCTTCACTCCTCCAACTCCCTCCCCCCACCCCCCCATGAACAAAGATATACACACCTGTCTTACACACACACACCCATACCCTCACCCTGACATTCTAAATGTAGCCCTCAGTCATCGGTAACATTGTGTGTCCTTGTCCCCCCCCACCCACCTTCTCCTGTACCAATCCCACAACAGGACAGGAAATTCTTCAAGGGCTTCTTTACTAAAGTAAGTTGTGCTTTGTGTCTGACGCTAAGTGCCTGCCTCTTTCATTCCCCTTAATATAACCCCTCACTCTCTGATAATGGCTGACTGTACTACTGGGCGAGGCCACCGGGAACTGTCTGGGACTTCACCAACAAACTACCTGGAGACGTGTGTGTGTGTGTGTGTCTCACCAGCTCTTCTTCCATCAGAGAAGGATCAAGACGAGACCTGTGTGAATGAGTTTGCCTGTCCTGTGCGTACCGTCTCTGTGTGTTATTTAACTCATGGAACTGGTTGGCCACTGTTTCAGTTGCTTTGTTGTAGTCAACTTTCTTCCTCATTCCAGTCTGGGTACTCACAACACAACACCTACTCATGACTTCCTCATTCCAGTCTGGGTACTCACAACACAACACCTCATGACTTCCTCATTCCAGTCTGGGTACTCACAACACAACACCTACTCATGACTTCCTCATTCCAGTCTGGGTACTCACAACACCTACTCCATGACTTCCTCTCTCTTCCTCATTCCAGTCTGGGTACTCGCAACACAACACCTACTCCATGACTTCCTCTCTCTTCCTCATTCCAGTCTGGGTACTCACAACACAACACCTACTCATGACTTCCTCTCTCTTCCTCATTCCAGTCTGGGTACTCACAACACAACACCTACTCCATGACTTCCTCTCTCTTCCTCATTCCAGTCTGGGTACTCACAACACAACACCTACTCCATGACTTCCTCTCTCTTCCTCATTCCAGTCTGGGTACTCACAACACAACACCTACTCCATGACTTCCTCTCTCTTCCTCATTCCAGTCTGGGTACTCACAACACAACACCTACTCATGACTTCCTCTCTCTTCCTCATTCCAGTCTGGGTACTCACAACACAACACCTACTCCATGACTTCCTCTCTCTTCCTCATTCCAGTCTGGGTACTCGCAACACAACACCTACTCCATGACTTCCTCTCTCTTCCTCATTCCAGTCTGGGTACTCACAACACCTACTCCATGACTTCCTCTCTCTTCCTCATTCCAGTCTGGGTACTCACAACACAACACCTACTCCATGACTTCCTCTCTCTTCCTCATTCCAGTCTGGGTACTCACAACACAACAACTACTCATGACTTCCTCTCTCCTAACCAGTCTTTACAATGTTTGACTTTCAGTTGTTTTTCCTCTGTTTCCAGGTTGGGATTTGTGTTTGTGTGCGTGACATATGTGTGTCTCTCTCCATCTCTCTCTCATCTCTGTAACTCTCCCTGTCTCTCTCGCACCTCTGTTTCTGTCTCTCTCGCACCTCTGTTTCTGTCTCTCTCGCACCTCTGTTTCTGTCTCTCTCGCACCTCTGTTTCTGTCTCTCTCGCACCTCTGTTTCTGTCTCTCTCGCATCTCTGTTTCTGTCTCTCTCTCGCATCTCTGTTTCTGTCTCTCTCTCGCATCTCTGTTTCTGTCTCTCTCTCGCATCTCTGTTTCTGTCTCTGTCATCTCTGTTTCTGTGTATCTCTCATCTGTGTCTGTCAGCTTTGTTTCTGTCTCTCTGTCATCTCTCTGTGTCTCTGTCATCTCTGTGTGTGTCTTTTTGTCTGCAGGCAGGGAAGAAGGCAGTGAGAGCGGTGCTGTGGGTCTCAGCAGACGGTCTCCGGGTAGTAGATGACAAAACTAAGGTAAGGGATCTCCTGCTATGCTGTCTGAACAGCTAGGTCTCACACACCCACGCGGCACAGACATAGTGTTTGATTGAAAATCTAATCAAGCACTTCTTGAGCGCCCATGAGCTCATGTTGCGCAACATTTCTATAGGCTATGCAATAGCGTGAGAAAACAGAGTGATGGCCTCTATTAAAAAGAGGAGGATCCCATCAGCTTTCAATAGGCTAAGTCTACTATATTTATTTCTCAATGTTCCTAATATTAAGCACATTGCTTCTCTTTACAACAGGAGTATAGCCTACCTGGCGGGCATGAAAATGAACCGCGGGAAAAGCGTCCTCCAGTCGCTGTTTAAATGCAGAGATTACATGTATTTCCCCCTGTTTCGAGACGGGTGCATGATAATGGTCCATTCTAAATCCAAACAAATTTCACACACAAATGATTTAGTATATGCAAATACAAGATTACAAATCAAGAATAGTCTGATGGGTGCCAATATTAGCCTATGCCCAGAGTAAGGCAAGAAGCAATGCATACCGGTTTTTTTTTTGCAACTTTTTCTAATCATAGTCGCACATCTCATGTAGCCTGGCCCATTAGCCTATATGTTTTGATAAAGTTTGTATCACTAAAGTGGCCAAATAACTTCTTAAAATTAAGCACATTTATCCGCTTTACGACGGGTGTAGAGCCTTGCTGATATACAGTGCATTCGGAAAGTATTCAGACCCCATTTTCCATATTTTGTATAGTTACAGCCTTATTATAAAATTGACTACATTTTATTTTTCCTCATCAATCTACACACAATACCCCATAATGACAAAGCAAAAACGTTTTTTGTTGTTAATTTATAATAATTAAAACTGATTTACATAAGTATTCAGACCCTTTACTCAGTACTTTGTTGAAGCAGCGATTACAGCCTTGAGTCTTCTTGGGTTTGACGCTACAAGCTTGGCACACCTGTATTTGGGGAGTTTCTCCCATTCTTCTCTGCAGATCCTCTCAAGCTCTGTCAGGTTGGATGGGGAGCGTTGCTGCACAACTATTTCCAGGTCTCTCCAGAGATGTTCGATCGGGTTCAAGTCCGGGCTCTGGCTGGGCCACTCAAGGACATTCAGAGACTGTCCCGAAGCCACTCCTGCGTTGTTTTGGCTGTGTGCTTAGGGTCGTTGTCCTGTTGGAAGGTGAACCTTCGTCACAGTCTGAGGTCCTGAGCGCTCTGGAGCAGGTTTTTATCAAGGATCTCTCTGTACTTTATTCCCTTCATCTTTCCCTCAATCCTGAGTAGTCTCCCAGTCCCTGCCGCTGAAAAAGATCCCCACAGCATGATGCTGCCACCACCATGCTTCACCGTAGGGATGGTGCCAGGTTTCCTCCAGATGTGACACTTGGCATTCAGGCCAAAGAGTTCAATCTTGGTTTCATCAGACCAGAGAATCTTGTTTCTCATGGTCTGAGAGTCCTTTAGGTGCCTTTTGCCAAACTCCAAGCTGGCTGTCGTGGCTTTTACTGAGGAGTGTCTTCCATCTGGCCAGTCACCCATAAAGGCCTGATTGGTGGAGTGCTGCAGAGATGGTTGTCCTTCTGGAAGGTTCTCCCATCTCCACTGAGGAACTCTAGAGCTCTGTCAGAGTGACCATTGGGTTCTTGGTCACTTCCCTGAACAATGCCCCCCCCCCCCCGATTGCTGTTTGGCTGGGCGGCCAGCTCTAGGGAGAGTCTTGGTTGTTCCAAACTTCTTCCATTTAAGAAGGATGGAGGCCACTGGGTTCTTGGGGACCTTCAAAGCGGCAGAAATGTTTTGGTGCCCTTCCCCAGATCTGTGCCTCGACATAATCCTGTCTCGGAACTCTACGGACAATTCCTTCGACCTTATTGCTTGGTTTTTGCTCTGACATGCACTGTCAACTGTGGGACATTATATAGACAGGTGTGTGCCTTTCCAAATCATGTCCAATCAATTGAATTTACCACAGGTGGACTCCAATCAAGTTGTAGAAACATCTCCAGGATGATCAATGAAAACAGGATGCACCTGAGCTCAATTTCTAGTCTCAAAGCAAAGGGTCTGAATACTTCTGTTTTTTATTTTTAATACATTTGTAAAAAAATAAATAATCTATAAACCTGTTTTCGCTTTGTTTATTATGGGTTATTGTGTGTAGATTGAGGATTTTTTTTAAATTTCATTTTAGAATAAGGCTGTGATGTAACAAAATGTGGAAAAAGTCAAGGGGTCTGAATACTTTCCGAATGTGGTGCGTGAGTTTCAAGTTTAGGGAAGATAATTTTCACCATAAAAATGCACCTTTTATAATAAAAACATTAAATACATAATTGCACTTTTGAGAATGGTGTTTTCCTGCTATTGGAACATTTTGCGCTTATAGCCTACCGCCTCGTGCGCGTTTCTACGTTCATAATGTGAAGAAATAGACGAATAGTTAATCAGCATTTTAAGCTAAACGTTCTGATCTGTGGCGTCATTGGTTCTTGTGGTTGTCAGGGTCCCACAACTGTCCCAGACTAGGTCTGGAATATTTACTTCTCGCACAGAATAGAATAGGTCAACATTTGTACTATGGGGATAGTAGATTGACAGACTAGTGCTTTTGCTGTTCGTTAAGCCTACTCATCTTGTTGGCTGACGAAAAGTGAATGTTGACAGTTCTTCCAATATTTTTAATATGCACCTCGGAGTTGGATAAGGACGCGCGCAGTTGCATCCCCGACGTGTCCTTCTCCACTTGTAGCCTGTGAGAAAGACCCGATCACGTGATGGAGAGCCGTGTTGAGAGATGAGAGGTGCTTCGGAGCAGGCAGCACTCAGGGAGAAGGGTACAGTGACCACTGGCCCGGAAAAGGCATGGATATGTTTTAGGGTGCATTACGGCCACACAAAGGGGATGCCGCCGGGAAATTTGCGGCATTATCAAGTGCTTGTCAAAGTGTGAATGAGAGACTGATGAAGTGTGTACAGCCTGATGAAGTGTGTACAGCCTGATGAAGTGTGTACAGACTGATGAAGTGTGTACAGCCTGATGAGTGAGAGACTGATGAAGTGTGTACAGCCTGCGCAAAAAAACTAAGTACAACTCATGCGTTTCATGCGACTTTTTTCAAATCATCGTTAGTTGCATCATGAAGCCTTAGAATGTATTAAAACTCCAAACATATCAGCCCAACGTTTGTAGAACAACTAAAGTTACATTAGTAACTCTACATTAAGCAGATAGGAGGACCTGTTTCTTTATTAACTGCTCAACACAGAATAGTTGTATGTGCGCACTTCCTCAAATCGCTTGGAGAAAATATCCATTCTATTTAATTCAGCTTTGTTCAATTTTATTCTTCATAATATAAAATAATGCCACGGAATTCTAAGCAAATCTTGTCTGCTAAATGAACTAGTGTAGCCCACAGCCATATGGCATAGCCAGATCAGGACCTAACATAAGGACAACTCAGAGGATTCTATTCTGTTCTTCTGAAATAGTCTACATTTTCTTCATATCATGTTTCTTTAGACCTAAAATAAATAATGGATTTATTGTGAAGGTGAAGGCTATATTACATGGATTAATTAAGACTTCCCGTGTGGCTCAGTTGGTAGAGCATGGCGCTTGCAACGCCAGGGTTGTGGGTTCATTCCCCACGGGGGGACCAGGATGAATATGTATGAACTTTCCAATTTGTAAGTCGCTCTGGATAAGAGCGTCTGCTAAATGACTTAAATGTAAATGTAAATGTAAAATGTTAATAATGTAGATGTTTCAAAAGGTCTGCATCGGAGGCTCGTGTTGAAGCCAGGAGATTCTACGTGTGTTTATATTAAAGGTTCAGATTCTAAGTGTGTTTATATTAAAGGTCCAGATTCTACGTGTGTTTATATTAAAGGTCCGTTGCCGTGAGACCGCCAGTTGTTTTCTTGACAATCACCAGCTGACGACATTTCATGACCGCCACAGCGTGTTGAACCTCAGCCAGAGGAAATGCTTTGTGGAAGTTGGGCTTTCGTGTTGAAACTCAGCCAGAGGAAATGCTTTGTGGAAGTTTGGCTTTCGCAAAAGAGGAAACTCTTACACCCCCGTTGACTTGCAAAAGTTTCACTTTTTATGAACTGGTAAACGTTTTGGTCTATTGACCGTTTGTCGACCCAAAGGGTCCCCTTTTTTTTGTATCTGGTTATATACTCCAGTACACCTGCAATAGAAAACTCTTTGATGGACCATTAGCACAGCATGTCCCTATTCAACTGTGGGTTCTGCTGCCACCTGCTGGATGAAGCGAATATTACATGGAGACTTATTGTGTCAAGCCAGAAGCATTACAGTAATCCCTCGTTTATCGCGGGGGTTACGTTCCGAAAATGACCCGCGATAAGTGAAATCCGCGAAATAGAAAACTTTTTTTTTTTTTACAATTAGCAACTATTACATGTATACAAATACAGTGACTCACGTGTAGGCCGTTTCGTCGACATTATGGGTTTAGGAGATGTTCGAAATTACAAGATAATTTGGCCAACTTAATGTAAATTTGCCAAGCTGTTTTATGTACGTACACATAACTGCACGAGACGACAAAATGATAGCACAATTCGTAGCATGTTTTGATACAAGAAGCGGGAGTGAGTTTTTAGCGAATCAGAATGCAGAGCACAATGCACCAAAAAAAAAAAAAAAATGCATTATGAAAATCCGCGAAATAGCGAATCCGCGATAAGTGAACCGCGAAGTGGCGAGGGATCACTGTATATATATTTTTTACCTTTGTTTAACCAGGTAGGCAAGTTGATAATAAGTTCTCATTTACAACTGCGACCTGGCCAAGATAAAGCAAAGCAGTTCGACACATACAACAACACATTATAAAGTAACTAACACTCCATACATCCTTCTGGTACGAGTATCCTTCTGGTACGAGTATCCTTACGTCCTTCTGGTACGAGTATCCTTACGTCCTTCTGGTACGAGTGTCCTTACGTCCTTCTGGTACGAGTGTCCTTACGTCCTTCTGGTACGAGTGTCCTTACGTCCTTCTGGTACGAGTGTCCATACGTCCTTCTGGTACGAGTGTCCATACGTCCTTCTGGTACGAGTGTCCCTACGTCCTTCTGGTACGAGTGTCCCTACGTCCTTCTGGTACGAGTATCCATACGTCCTTCTGGTACGAGTATCCATACGTCCTTCTGGTACGAGTATCCTTACGTCCTTCTGGTACGAGTATCCTTACGTCCTTCTGGTACGAGTATCCTTACGTCCTTCTGGTACTTGTAACATCACTCACATGTCCTACCTACGTTCCTTTACATTGAAAGTACATCTGGATAGGATGTGTTTGATCATGTTGTAATGACAGTCAGGGTATTGTGTTAATCAGGATAATGTCTCCCCTCTGTAAGTCCTGGCGTTTATTCACTAGGAACCAGACAGAACGGAACAGGGAAGGACCTATCTGAATTTGTCCAATAAAATGTCTAGTTTTCGTAGCAAAACATTTTTCGTTTTGAGTAACCGGTTTCTAACTAATGAATACACCCCTGAGGTAATGCTGAAATAGTCAGTGTAATGATGTCTCTCCTCTGTAGGACCTGATCCTAGACCAGACAATAGAGAAAGTATCGTTCTGCGCTCCGGACAGGAACTTTGAGAGAGCGTTCTCCTACATCTGTAGAGATGGAACTACTAGACGCTGGATCTGCCACTGCTTCATGGCTATCAAGGACTCGGTAAGACCCTAACCTCTAAACCTGACCTTAACCTCTAAACCAGACCCTAACCTGTTACACTAACCCCAAAACCAGACCCTAACCTGTTACACTAACCCCAAACCAGACCCTAACCCCCTAAGCCCTAAACCAGACCCTAACCCCTAAACCAGACCCTAACCCCTAAACCAGACCCTAACCCCTGAACCAGACCCTAACCCCTGAACCAGACCCTAACCCCTGAACCAGACCCTAACCCCTGAACCAGACCCTAAACCAGACCCTAACCCCTAAACCAGACCCTAACCCCTAAACCAGACCCTAAACCCTGAACCAGACCCTAACCCCTAAACCAGACCCTAACCCCTAAACCAGACCCTAACCCCTGAACCAGACCCTAACCCCTGAACCAGACCCTAAACCAGACCCTAACCCCTAAACCAGACCCTAACCCCTAAACCAGACCCTAACCCCTGAACCAGACCCTAACCCCTAAACCAGACCCTAACCCCTAAACCAGACCCTAACCCCTGAACCGGACCCTAACCCCTGAACCAGACCCTAACCCCTGAACCAGACCCTAACCCCTAAACCAGACCCTAACCCCTAAACCAGACCCTAACCCCTAAACCAGACCCTAACCCCTAAACCAGACCCTAACCCCTAAACCAGACCCTAACCCCTAAACCAGACCCTAACCCCTAAACCAGACCCTAACCCCTGAACCAGACCCTAACCCCTAAACCAGACCCTAACCCCTGAACCAGACCCTAACCCCTGAACCAGACCCTAACCCCTGAACCAGACCCTAACCCCTAAACCAGACCCCTAAACCAGACCCTAACCCCTAAACCAGACCCTAACCCCTAAACCAGACCCCTAAACCAGACCCTAACCCCTGAACCAGACCCTAACCCCTAAACCAGACCCCTAAACCAGACCCTAACCTCTAAACCGGACCCTAACCCCTAAACCAGACCCTAACCCCTAAACCAGACCTCTAAACCAGACCCTAACCCCTAAACCAGACCCTAACCCCTAAACCAGACCCTAACCCCTAAACCAGACCTCTAAACCAGACCCTAACCCCTAAACCAGACCCTAACCCCTAAACCAGACCCTAACCCCTAAACCAGACCCTAACCCCTAAACCAGACCCTAACCCCTAAACCAGACCCTAACCCCTAAACCAGACCCTAACCCCTAAACCAGACCCTAACCCCTAAACCAGACCCTAACCCCTGAACCAGACCCTAACCCCTGAACCAGACCCTAACCCCTAAACCAGACCTCTAAACCAGACCCTAACCCCTAAACCAGACCCTAACCCCTAAACCAGACCCTAACCCCTGAACCAGACCCTAACCTCTAAACCAGACCCTAACCCCTAAACCAGACCCTAACCTCTAAACCAGACCCTAACCCCTAAACCAGACCCTAACCCCTGAACCAGACCCTAACCCCTGAACCAGACCCTAACCCCTAAACCAGACCCTAACCCCTGAACCAGACCCTAACCCCTGAACCAGACCCTAACCCCTGAACCAGACCCTAACCCCTAAACCAGACCCTAACCCCTAAACCAGACCCTAACCCCTGAACCAGACCCTAACCCCTGAACCAGACCCTAACCCCTAAACCAGACCCTAACCCCTGAACCAGACCCTAACCCCTAAACCAGACCCTAACCCCTAAACCAGACCCTAACCCCTGAACCAGACCCTAACCCCTAAACCAGACCCTAACCCCTAAACCAGACCCTAACCCCTGAACCAGACCCTAACCCCTAAACCAGACCCTAACCCCTAAACCAGACCCTAACCCCTAAACCAGACCCTAACCCCTAAACCAGACCCTAACCCCTGAACCAGACCCTAACCCCTGAACCAGACCCTAACCCCTAAACCAGACCCTAACCCCTAAACCAGACCCTAACCCCTGAACCAGACCCTAACCCCTGAACCAGACCCTAACCCCTAAACCAGACCCTAACCCCTGAACCAGACCCTAACCCCTAAACCAGACCCTAACCCCTGAACCAGACCCTAACCCCTGAACCAGACCCTAACCCCTAAACCAGACCCTAACCCCTGAACCAGACCCTAACCCCTAAACCAGACCCTAACCCCTGAACCAGACCCTAACCCCTGAACCAGACCCTAACCCCTGAACCGGACCCTAACCCCTAAACCAGACCCTAACCCCTAAACCAGACCCTAACCCCTGAACCAGACCCTAACCCCTAAACCAGACCCTAACCCCTGAACCAGACCCTAACCCCTGAACCAGACCCTAACCTCTAAACCAGACCCTAACCCCTAAACCAGACCCTAACCCCTAAACCAGACCCTAACCCCTGAACCAGACCCTAACCCCTGAACCAGACCCTAACCCCTGAACCAGACCCTAAACCAGACCCTAACCCCTGAACCAGACCCTAACCCCTGAACCAGACCCTAAACCAGACCCTAACCCCTGAACCAGACCCTAACCCCTAAACCAGACCCTAACCCCTGAACCAGACCCTAACCCCTGAACCAGACCCTAACCCCTGAACCAGACCCTAACCCCTGAACCAGACCCTAACCCCTAAACCAGACCCTAACCCCTGAACCAGACCCTAACCCCTGAACCAGACCCTAACCCCTGAACCAGACCCTAACCCCTAAACCGGACCCTAACCCCTGAACCAGACCCTAACCCCTAAACCAGACCCTAACCCCTAAACCAGACCCTAAACCAGACCCTAACCCCTGAACCAGACCCTAACCCCTGAACCAGACCCTAACCCCTGAACCAGACCCTAACCCCTAAACCAGACCCTAACCCCTAAACCAGACCCTAACCCCTAAACCAGACCCTAACCCCTGAACCAGACCCTAACCCCTAAACCAGACCCTAACCCCTGAACCAGACCCTAACCTCTAAACCAGACCCTAACCCCTAAACCAGACCCTAACCCCTGAACCAGACCCTAACCCCTAAACCAGACCCTAACCCCTAAACCAGACCCTAACCCCTAAACCAGACCCTAACCCCTGAACCAGACCCTAACCCCTGAACCAGACCCTAACCCCTAAACCAGACCCTAACCCCTGAACCGGACCCTAACCCCTGAACCAGACCCTAACCCCTGAACCAGACCCTAACCTCTAACCCTAACCCCTAAACCAGACCCTAACCCCTGAACCAGACCCTAACCTCTAAACCAGACCCTAACCCCTAAACCAGACCCTAAACCAGACCCTAACCCCT
>NC_092119.1:1193980-1305715 GCF_045679555.1 Salvelinus alpinus
ACCTCTAACCCTAACCCCTAAACCAGACCCTAACCTCTAAACCAGACCCTAACCCCTAAACCAGACCCTAACCCCTAAACCAGACCCTAACCCCTAAACCAGACCCTAACCCCTGAACCAGACCCTAACCCCTAAACCAGACCCTAACCCCTAAACCAGACCCTAACCCCTAAACCAGACCCTAACCCCTAAACCAGACCCTAACCTCTGAACCAGACCCTAACCCCTAAACCAGACCCTAACCCCTAAACCAGACCCTAACCCCTAAACCAGACCCTAACCTCTAAACCAGACCCTAACCCCTAAACCAGACCCTAACCCCTAAACCAGACCCTAACCCCTGAACCAGACCCTAACCCCTGAACCAGACCCTAACCCCTAAACCAGACCCTAACCCCTGAACCAGACCCTAACCCCTAAACCAGACCCTAACCCCTGAACCAGACCCTAACCCCTAAACCAGACCCTAACCCCTAAACCAGACCCTAACCCCTGAACCAGACCCTAACCCCTGAACCAGACCCTAACCCCTAAACCAGACCCTAACCCCTAAACCAGACCCTAACCCCTAAACCAGACCCTAACCCCTAAACCAGACCCTAACCCCTGAACCAGACCCTAACCCCTAAACCAGACCCTAACCCCTAAACCAGACCCTAACCCCTAAACCAGACCCTAACCCCTAAACCAGACCCTAACCCCTAAACCAGACCCTAACCCCTGAACCAGACCCTAACCCCTAAACCAGACCCTAACCCCTAAACCAGACCCTAACCCCTGAACCAGACCCTAACCCCTAAACCAGACCCTAACCCCTAAACCAGACCCTAACCCCTGAACCAGACCCTAACCTCTAAACCAGACCCTAACCCCTGAACCAGACCCTAACCCCTGAACCAGACCCTAACCCCTAAACCAGACCCTAACCCCTGAACCAGACCCTAACCTCTAAACCAGACCCTAACCCCTAAACCAGACCCTAACCCCTGAACCAGACCCTAACCTCTAAACCAGACCCTAACCCCTAAACCAGACCCTAACCCCTAAACCAGACCCTAACCCCTGAACCAGACCCTAACCCCTAAACCAGACCCTAACCCCTGAACCAGACCCTAACCTCTAAACCAGACCCTAACCCCTAAACCAGACCCTAACCCCTAAACCAGACCCTAACCCCTGAACCAGACCCTAACCCCTAAACCAGACCCTAACCCCTAAACCAGACCCTAACCCCTAAACCAGACCCTAACCCCTGAACCAGACCCTAACCCCTAAACCAGACCCTAACCCCTAAACCAGACCCTAAACCAGACCCTAACCCCTAAACCAGACCCTAACCCCTAAACCAGACCCTAAACCAGACCCTAACCCCTAAACCAGACCCTAACCCCTAAACCAGACCCTAACCCCTGAACCAGACCCTAACCCCTGAACCAGACCCTAACCCCTAAACCAGACCCTAACCCCTAAACCAGACCCTAACCCCTGAACCAGACCCTAACCCCTAAACCAGACCCTAACCCCTAAACCAGACCCTAACCCCTAAACCAGACCCTAACCCCTAAACCAGACCTCTAAAACAAGACCCTAACCCCTAAACCAGACCCTAACCCCTGAACCAGACCCTAACCCCTGAACCAGACCCTAACCCCTAAACCAGACCCTAACCCCTAAACCAGACCCTAACCCCTAAACCAGACCCTAACCCCTAAACCAGACCCTAACCCCTAAACCAGACCCTAACCCCTGAACCAGACCCTAACCCCTAAACCAGACCCTAACCCCTAAACCAGACCCTAACCCCTAAACCAGACCCTAACCCCTGAACCAGACCCTAACCCCTGAACCAGACCCCAACCCCTAAACCAGACCCTAACCCCTAAACCAGACCCTAACCCCTGAACCAGACCCTAACCCCTAAACCAGACCCTAACCCCTAAACCAGACCCTAACCCCTAAACCAGACCCTAACCCCTGAACCAGACCCTAACCCCTGAACCAGACCCTAACCCCTGAACCAGACCCTAACCCCTGAACCAGACCCTAACCCCTGAACCAGACCCTAACCCCTAAACCAGACCCTAACCTCTAAACCAGACCCTAACCCCTAAACCAGACCCTAACCCCTAAACCAGACCCTAACCCCTAAACCAGACCCTAACCCCTAAACCAGACCCTAACCCCTGAACCAGACCCTAACCTCTAAACCAGACCCTAACCTCTAACCCAGACCCTAACCCCTGAACCAGACCCTAACCCCTAAACCAGACCCTAACCCCTGAACCAGACCCTAACCCCTAAACCAGACCCTAACCCCTAAACCAGACCCTAACCCCTAAACCAGACCCTAACCCCTAAACCAGACCCTAACCCCTAAACCAGACCCTAACCCCTAAACCAGACCCTAACCCCTAAACCAGACCCTAACCCCTAAACCAGACCCTAACCCCTGAACCAGACCCTAACCCCTGAACCAGACCCTAACCCCTAAACCAGACCCTAACCCCTAAACCAGACCCTAACCCCTGAACCAGACCCTAACCCCTAAACCAGACCCTAACCCCTAAACCAGACCCTAACCCCTAAACCAGACCCTAACCCCTGAACCAGACCCTAACCCCTAAACCAGACCCTAACCCCTAAACCAGACCCTAACCCCTAAACCAGACCCTAACCTCTAAACCAGACCCTAAACCAGACCCTAACCCCTAAACCAGACCCTAACCCCTGAACCAGACCCTAAACCAGACCCTAACCCCTAAACCAGACCCTAACCCCTAAACCAGACCCTAACCCCTGAACCAGACCCTAACCTCTAAACCAGACCCTAACCTCTAAACCAGACCCTAAACCAGACCCTAACCCCTAAACCAGACCCTAACCTCTAAACCAGACCCTAAACCAGACCCTAACCCCTAAACCAGACCCTAACCCCTGAACCAGACCCTAACCTCTAAACCAGACCCTAAACCAGACCCTAACCCCTAAACCAGACCCTAACCCCTAAACCAGACCCTAACCCCTAAACCAGACCCTAACCCCTGAACCAGACCCTAACCCCTAAACCAGACCCTAACCCCTGAACCAGACCCTAACCCCTGAACCAGACCCTAACCCCTGAACCAGACCCTAACCCCTGAACCAGACCCTAACCCCTGAACCAGACCCTAACCCCTGAACCAGACCCTAACCCCTAAACCAGACCCTAACCCCTGAACCAGACCCTAACCCCTGAACCAGACCCTAACCCCTAAACCAGACCCTAAACCAGACCCTAACCCCTAAACCAGACCCTAAACCAGACCCTAACCCCTAAACCAGACCCTAACCCCTAAACCAGACCCTAACCCCTAAACCAGACCCTAACCTCTAAACCAGACCCTAAACCAGACCCTAACCCCTAAACCAGACCCTAAACCAGACCCTAACCCCTGAACCAGACCCTAAACCAGACCCTAACCCCTAAACCAGACCCTAACCCCTAAACCAGACCCTAACCTCTAAACCAGACCCTAAACCAGACCCTAACCCCTAAACCAGACCCTAACCCCTGAACCAGACCCTAACCCCTGAACCAGACCCTAACCCCTAAACCAGACCCTAACCCCTAAACCGGACCCTAACCCCTAAACCGGACCCTAACCCCTAAACCGGACCCTAACCCCTAAACCAGACCCTAACCCCTAAACCAGACCCTAAACCGGACCCTAACCCCTAAACCAGACCCTAACCCCTAAACCAGACCCTAACCCCTAAACCAGACCCTAACCCCTAAACCAGACCCTAACCCCTGAACCAGACCCTAACCTCTAAACCAGACCCTAACCCCTAAACCAGACCCTAACCCCTAAACCAGACCCTAACCCCTAAACCAGACCCTAACCCCTGAACCAGACCCTAACCCCTAAACCGGACCCTAACCCCTGAACCAGACCCTAACCCCTGAACCAGACCCTAACCCCTAAACCAGACCCTAACCCCTAAACCAGACCCTAACCCCTAAACCAGACCCTAACCCCTAAACCAGACCCTAACCCCTAAACCAGACCCTAACCCCTAAACCAGACCCTAACCCCTAAACCAGACCCTAACCCCTAAACCAGACCCTAACCCCTGAACCAGACCCTAACCCCTAAACCAGACCCTAACCCCTAAACCAGACCCTAACCCCTGAACCAGACCCTAACCCCTGAACCAGACCCTAACCCCTAAACCAGACCCTAACCCCTGAACCAGACCCTAACCCCTGAACCAGACCCTAACCCCTAAACCAGACCCTAACCCCTGAACCAGACCCTAACCCCTAAACCAGACCCTAACCTCTAAACCAGACCCTAACCCCTGAACCAGACCCTAACCCCTAAACCAGACCCTAACCCCTAAACCAGACCCTAACCCCTGAACCAGACCCTAAGCCCTAAACCAGACCCTAACCCCTGAACCAGACCCTAACCCCTAAACCAGACCCTAACCCCTAAACCAGACCCTAACCCCTAAACCAGACCCTAACCCCTGAACCAGACCCTAACCCCTAAACCAGACCCTAACCCCTAAACCAGACCCTAACCCCTAAACCAGACCCTAACCCCTGAACCAGACCCTAACCTCTAAACCAGACCCTAACCCCTAAACCAGACCCTAACCCCTGAACCAGACCCTAACCCCTAAACCAGACCCTAACCCCTAAACCAGACCCTAACCCCTAAACCAGACCCTAACCCCTAAACCAGACCCTAACCCCTAAACCAGACCCTAACCCCTAAACCAGACCCTAACCCCTAAACCAGACCCTAACCCCTAAACCAGACCCTAACCCCTGAACCAGACCCTAACCCCTAAACCAGACCCTAACCCCTAAACCAGACCCTAACCCCTAAACCAGACCCTAACCCCTAAACCAGACCCTAACCCCTAAACCAGACCCTAACCCCTAAACCAGACCCTAACCCCTGAACCAGACCCTAACCCCTAAACCAGACCCTAACCCCTAAACCAGACCCTAACCTCTAAACCAGACCCTAACCCCTAAACCAGACCCTAACCCCTGAACCAGACCCTAACCCCTAAACCAGACCCTAACCCCTAAACCAGACCCTAACCCCTGAACCAGACCCTAACCCCTGAACCAGACCCTAACCCCTGAACCAGACCCTAACCCCTAAACCAGACCCTAACCCCTGAACCAGACCCTAACCCCTAAACCAGACCCTAACCCCTAAACCAGACCCTAACCCCTAAACCAGACCCTAACCCCTAAACCAGACCCTAACCCCTAAACCAGACCCTAACCCCTGAACCAGACCCTAACCCCTAAACCAGACCCTAACCCCTGAACCAGACCCTAACCCCTGAACCAGACCCTAACCCCTAAACCAGACCCTAACCCCTAAACCAGACCCTAACCCCTAAACCAGACCCTAACCCCTGAACCAGACCCTAACCCCTAAACCAGACCCTAACCCCTGAACCAGACCCTAACCCCTAAACCAGACCCTAACCCCTAAACCAGACCCTAACCCCTAAACCAGACCCTAACCCCTGAACCAGACCCTAACCCCTAAACCAGACCCTAACCCCTGAACCAGACCCTAACCCCTGAACCAGACCCTAACCCCTAAACCAGACCCTAAACCAGACCCTAACCCCTAAACCAGACCCTAACCCCTGAACCAGACCCTAACCCCTAAACCAGACCCTAACCCCTGAACCAGACCCTAACCCCTAAACCAGACCCTAACCCCTGAACCAGACCCTAACCCCTGAACCAGACCCTAACCCCTAAACCAGACCCTAACCCCTAAACCAGACCCTAACCCCTAAACCAGACCCTAACCCCTGAACCAGACCCTAAACCAGACCCTAACCCCTAAACCAGACCCTAAACCAGACCCTAACCCCTGAACCAGACCCTAAACCAGACCCTAACCCCTAAACCAGACCCTAACCCCTAAACCAGACCCTAAACCAGACCCTAACCCCTAAACCAGACCCTAACCCCTAAACCAGACCCTAAACCAGACCCTAACCCCTGAACCAGACCCTAACCCCTGAACCAGACCCTAACCCCTAAACCAGACCCTAACCCCTAAACCAGACCCTAACCCCTGAACCAGACCCTAACCCCTGAACCAGACCCTAACCCCTAAACCAGACCCTAACCCCTGAACCAGACCCTAACCCCTAAACCAGACCCTAAACCAGACCCTAACCCCTAAACCAGACCCTAACCCCTGAACCAGACCCTAACCCCTAAACCAGACCCTAACCCCTGAACCAGACCCTAACCCCTAAACCAGACCCTAACCTCTAAACCAGACCCTAACCCCTAAACCAGACCCTAACCCCTAAACCAGACCCTAACCCCTGAACCAGACCTTAACCCCTAAACCAGACCCTAACCCCTAAACCAGACCCTAACCCCTAAACCAGACCCTAACCTCTAAACCAGACCCTAACCCCTGAACCAGACCCTAACCCCTAAACCAGACCCTAACCCCTAAACCAGACCCTAACCCCTGAACCAGACCCTAACCCCTGAACCAGACCCTAACCCCTAAACCAGACCCTAACCCCTAAACCAGACCCTAACCCCTAAACCAGACCCTAACCCCTAAACCAGACCCTAACCCCTAAACCAGACCCTAACCCCTAAACCAGACCCTAACCCCTGAACCAGACCCTAACCTCTAAACCAGACCCTAACCCCTGAACCAGACCCTAACCTCTAAACCAGACCCTAACCCCTAAACCAGACCCTAACCCCTAAACCAGACCCTAACCCCTGAACCAGACCCTAACCCCTAAACCAGACCCTAACCCCTAAACCAGACCCTAACCCCTGAACCAGACCCTAACCCCTGAACCAGACCCTAACCCCTGAACCAGACCCTAACCCCTAAACCAGACCCTAACCCCTGAACCAGACCCTAACCCCTAAACCAGACCCTAACCCCTAAACCAGACCCTAACCCCTAAACCAGACCCTAACCCCTGAACCAGACCCTAACCCCTAAACCAGACCCTAACCCCTGAACCAGACCCTAAACCAGACCCTAACCCCTGAACCAGACCCTAACCCCTAAACCAGACCCTAAACCAGACCCTAACCCCTGAACCAGACCCTAACCCCTAAACCAGACCCTAACCTGAGCCTCGCGGTCGGCTGTGTTATTAACATGTTATTAACTTGTTATTAAGGGGGAGCGTCTGAGCCACGCGGTGGGCTGTGCCTTCGCTGCCTGTCTGGAGAGGAAACAGAAGAGAGAGAAGGAGTGTGGTGTCACGGCAACCTTCGACGCCAACAGAACCACCTTCACCAGGGAGGGCTCGTTCCGAGTTACCACGGCGACGGAAGCCGCGGAGCGAGAAGAGGCCATGAGGCAGTTGCAGGACAAGAAAGGTGTGTGTTTACTTATCGTAGCCCAGCGTCTACATCAGAGGTAGGCAACCAGATTTAACTGTCCGAGCAGATGGTCAGGGAGCTGGAGCAAAATTCGATTAATTTGTACACTGCAAATAACAATAACTAAGCCTATAAAGAGATTTTATTTG
Organism: Salvelinus alpinus; assembly: GCF_045679555.1. Lineage (NCBI taxonomy): Eukaryota > Metazoa > Chordata > Actinopteri > Salmoniformes > Salmonidae > Salvelinus > Salvelinus alpinus. The sequence continues at coordinate 1,201,532 of NC_092119.1, forward strand.
AAAATAACAATTTTTATACCTCGAGTACATTCAGACGTGATCACATGTCTCTTTTTTATTTGTGGGACTACTTAAACCTATTTTCTACATTTCCCTCATTTTTAGCTGAATACATGGGGATTTTTCTTGTCTTTTTTGACCAAAAACTAAAATGAACTTTTGGGGGCCTGTTGCCGACCCCTGGTCTACATGATGGATGTAATTTTGTCCCTTTTACATTCTTCCTCTTCCCACAGCGGAGAGTGATGTCAAGTCCGCAATGCCTCTCTCCTCGGGCCCCAGCGTGGGTGTGGTGAACCTGGCTGTGGCCCCTCTACCAGGGCCCCCGTCCCCCTCCTCCTCCCCTCCCCTGGGCATGGAGAGCACCCAGGGCCCCCAGGTTATCCCCCGCCGACACGCTCCAGTGGAGGCCCTGGCCAGACAGGGTTCCTTCAGAGGGTTCCCTGCCCTCAACAACAACTCTTCTCCTTTCAAACGGCAGCTGTCCCTCAGGATGAACGATCTGCCCTCTACCACGCAGAGGAAGTCTGACTTCCCCATGAAGAACACGGGTACTGCCCCCTTTACATTAGCATTGTTGCCTGTAGCAGGTAGCCTCCAGGTTGCCTGTAGCAGGTAGCCTCCAGGTTGCCTGTAGCAGGTAGCCTCCAGGTTACCTGTAGCAGGTAGCCTCCAGGTTGCCTGTAGCAGGTAGCCTCCAGGTTACCTGTAGCAGGTAGCCTCCAGGTTACCTGTAGCAGGTAGCCTCCAGGTTGCCTGTAGCAGGTAGCCTCCAGGTTGCCTGTAGCAGGTAGCCTCCAGGTTGCCTGTAGCAGGTAGCCTCCAGGTTGCCTGTAGCAGGTAGCCTCCAGGTTGCCTGTAGCAGGTAGCCTCCAGGTTGCCTGTAGCAGGTAGCCTCCAGGTTACCGCCTCCCATCAGACAGACGGCATCATTGCATTAATGTTGCGTAAGAAATTCTGGAGTCAAATCAAAATCAAATCAAACTTTATTAGTCACATGCGCCGAATACAACAGGTGTAGGTAGACCTTACAGTGAAATGCTCACTTACAAGCCCTTAACCAACAGTGCAGTTCAAGAAGAGTTAAGAAAATATTTACAAAGTAGACTAAAATAAAATGTAATAATATAAAGTAACACAATAAGAATAACGAGGCTATATACAGGGGTACCGGTACCAAGTCAGTGTGTGGGGGTACAGGCTAGTTGATGTAATCTGTACATGTAGGTGGGGGTGAAGTGACTATGCATAGATAATAAACAGCGAGTAGCAGCAGTGTACAAAAGGGAGGGGTGGGGGGGTTGTCAATGTAAATTGTCCGGTGGCAATTTTATTAATTGTTCAGCAGTCTTATGACTTGGGGGTAGAAGCTGTTGACGAGCATTTTGGTCCTAGACTTGGCGCTCCGGTACCGCTTGTCGAAAACAGTCTATAACTTGGGTGACTGGAGTCTCTGACAATTTTATGGGCTTTCCTCTGACACCGCCTATTATATAGGTCCTGGATGGCTGGAAGCTTGGCCCCAGTGATGTACTGGGCCATTCGCACTATCCTCTGTAGCGCCTTATGGTCAGATGCCGAGCAGTTGCCATACCAGGCGGTGATGCAACCGGTCAGGATCCTCTCGATGGTGCAGCTGTACAACTTTTTGAGGATCTGGGGACCCATGCCAAATCTTTTCAGTCTCCTGAGGGGGAAAAGGTTTTGTCGTGCCCTTTTCACGACTGTCTTGGTATGTTTGGACCATGATAGTTCGTTGGTGATGTGGACACCAACTCTCGACCCACTCCACTACAGCCCCATTGATGTTAATGGGGGCGTGCTCGGTCCTCCTTTTCCTGTAGACCACGATCAGCTCCTTTGTCTTTCTCACATTGAGGGAGAGGTTGTTGTACTGGCACCACACTGCCAGTTCTCTGACCTCCTCCCTATAGGCCGTCTCATCGTTTTCGGTGATCAGTCCTAGCACTGTTGTCATCCGCAAACTTAATGATGGTATTGGAGGCGTGTTTGGCCACGCAGTCATGGGTGAACAGGGAGTACAGCAGGGGACTAAGTACACACCCCTGAGGGGCCCCAATGTTGGAGTTGGTCTAGGGTGTCCAGGAGGATGCTGTTGATGTAAGCCATGACCAGCCTTCCAAAGCACTTCATGGCTACCGACGTGAGTGCCACGATGCGGTAATCATTTAGGCAGGTTACCTTCGCTTCCTTGGGCACTGGGACTATGGTGGTCTGCTTGAAACATGTAGGTATTACAGACTCGGTCAGGGAGAGGTTGAAAATGTAATTGAAGACACTTGACAGTTGGTCCGCGCATGCTTTGAGTACACGTCCTGGTAATCTGTCTGGCTTTTAAAGGTTTTGTTCATATCGGCTACTGAGAGCGTTATCACACAGTCATCCAGAACAGCTGGTGCTCTCGTGAATGCTTCAGTGTTGCTTGCCTCAGCGAGCATAAAAGGCATTTAGCTTGTCTGGTAGCCTCGCTTCACTGGGAAGCTCACGTCTGGGTTTCCCTTTCGTATCCATAATAGTTTTAAGGCCCTGCCATATCCAACGAGCGTCAGAGCCGGTGTAGTAGGATTCAATCTTAATCCTGGTTCGTCTGAGGGCATAGCGGGATTTCTTATAAGCGTCTGGATTAGTCTGGATTAGTCTCCCGCTCCTTGAAAGCGACAGCTCTAGCCTTTAGCTCGATGCTGATGTTGCCTGTAATCCATGACTTCTGGTTGTGATATGTACATACAGTCACTGTGGGGACGTCGTCGTCGATGCACTTACTGTTGAAGCCGATGACTGAGGTGGTGTACTCTTCAATGCCATTGGATGAATCCCGGGAACATATTCCAGTCTGTGCTAGCAAAACAGTCCTGTAGTGTAGTATTTCGAGTAATTTGACCACTTCTGTAGTGAGCGAGTCACTGGTATTTCCTGCTTTAATTTTAGCTTGTAAGCAGGAATCAAGAGGATAGAATTATGGTCAGATTTGCCAAATGGAGGGAAGGGGAGCTTTGTCTGCGTCTCTGGAGTAAAGGTGGTCTAGGGTTTTTTCCCCCTCTGGTTGCGCATGTGACATGCTGGTAAAAATGTGGTAAAACTGATTTAAGTTTGCCTGCATTAAAGTCCCCGGCCACTAGGACAGCCGCCTCTGGGTGAGCATTGTCTTCTTTGCTTATGGCCTTATATAGTTGGTTGAGAGCGGTCTTAGTGCCAGCTTCGTTCTGTCGTGGTAAATAGACGGCTACGAATAATACAGATGAGAACTCTACTTGGTAGATAGTGTGGTCGACAGCTTATCATAAGGTACTCTACCTCAGGTGAGCAATACCTCGAGACTTATTTAATATTAGACATCGCACACCAGCTGTTATAGACACACACACCTCACCCCTCGTCTTACCAGAGGTAGCGTCTCTGTTCTAGCGGTGCATTGAAAATCCCCCCTATATGGTCCGTTTCTTCGTTCAGCCACGTCTCGGTGAAACATAAGTTGTTACAGTTTTTAATGTCCCGTTGGTAGGATAATCTTAATCGTAGGTCATCCATTTTTATTTTCCAATGACTGCACGTTAGCAAGAAGAACGGATGGCAATGGGAGTTTACTCGCTCGCCTCCCGATTCTCAGAAGGATCCCCGATCTGCGGCCCTTTTTCCTGCGTCTTTTCTTCACGTAAAAGGCGTGGATCTGGGCCTATTCCAGTCGGACTCGTTAAAGGAAAAAATTTCTTCCAGTCCGCAGTGAGTAATCGCTTTTCTCATGTCCAGAAGTTATTTTCGGTCATAAGAGACGTTAGCAGCAACATTATGTACACAATAAGTAAAAAAAAAAAAAAAGTTACACGAAATGCAAAAAAAAAAGAAAAGAAAAACGAAATAGCACAATTGGTTGGGAGAATGTAAAACGTCAGCCATGTTCTTCGGCGCCATCTTGTTCACGATGTAATCCCTTTACTGGATATGTGTCCCAACGCTTCAACATTCACCTTCTGCTACTATTTCTGTCAAACACATACAACCACACCGAACCCACTGCAACTACCTCTTCAAGGCAAATGCAGCGTTCCATTAGAAATTAATGTTTGTCTGGTGTACCGAAAACGCAACGTCGGCGGTGTGATCGAGACATTACAGCATTGGGCCATTAACCTAAAAGGTTGCTGGTTTGAATCCCGGAGCCGACGGGGCGGTGGGGTGAGCAAGGAACTTTAATTGCTCCAGTGAAGTCATTATCGAGGCCTGATACTGGCCGTGACCCCCAACTCTCTGCAGGTGTCTCAGGGATTTGGGGTATGCAACAAAACACCATTTCTAATTCAAACATTGTGTGAAATAAAAACACCTATCACATTATTATTGTTATGTTTGACGTTACTAATTAACCAGCTAAACATTTAAATACAGTCAGGATGAAATGACAACAACCTTAGTATGTTGAAAATACGGTAAGGTGAAATACGGTAAGGTGAAATACGGTAAGGTGAAATACGGTAAGGTGAAATACGGTAAGGTAAAACGTTTTAAATGTTATTTTCTTGTGTTCCATGTCCAGTCCCGGAGATGGAGGGAGAGGGGGACAGCATCAGCTCGTTGTGTACCCAGATCGCCTCAGCCTTCAGTGGGCCTCCTGAAGACCCCTTCTCCCAGGCCCCCATGCCCCGACCAGCTTCCTCCCCACAGTCACCTGTAGCGCCCCCAGGGGCTCAGACAGGTAACTACACTGACAGATTCAACTGTTGCTACGCAAAATTACACTACTACTGTGTGTGTGTGAGACTGTGTGTGTGTGTGTGTGTGTGAGACACTGTGTGTGTGTGTGTGTGTGTGTGTGAGACACTGTGTGTGTGTGTGAGACAGTGTCTGTGAGACACTGTGTGTGTGTGTGTGAGACACTGTGTCTGTGAGACACTGTGTGTGTGTGTGTGAGACACTGTGTCTGTGAGACACTGTGTGTGTGTGTGTGAGACACTGTGTGTGTGTGTGAGACACTGTGTGTGTGTGTGTGTGAGACACTGTGTGTGTGTGTGTGTGAGACACTGTGTGTGAGACACTGTGTGTGAGACACTGTGTGAGACTGTGTGAGTGTGTGTGTGTGTGTGTGTGTGTGTGTTAGTGTATTCATATCCATCCGTAAATGTCGGCATTTAATTTCTATTAAAGGAACCATTATGCAGAAACCAATCCATTTCCATGTTGCTAAAATTAATTAATAATTTGCCTGATTACAGTTTGTGGCAAAACAAGCAATGTGTAGAGAATCATTATATTATCTAAACCTGCTGTGAAATATATTTTCAATAACCAGAAATATTATAATAATATAATATTTTCTTATTTTTGAAGCTGGTGTACAAAACGGAATGTAAAAGTCACAAAAACCTAAACTTGGAAAAACTAAATTTAAGGTCGGGAAGGCTTCAGGACAAGTCTCTGAATGTCCTTGAGTGGCCCAGCCAGAGCCCGGACTTGAACCCGATCGACCATGTCTGGAGAGACCTGAAAATAGCAGTGCAGCAACGCTCCCCATCCAACCTCACATAGAACAGATCTACCGCTTCTTAGACTGGCTTTCAATGAGAATGACAGATCTATAACTCACATAGAACAGATCTACCGCTTCTTAGACTGGCTTTCAATGAGAATGACAGATCTATAACACATAGAACAGATCTACCTCTTCTTAGACTGGCTTTCAATGAGAATGACAGATCTATAGTGGCATCCTGTTTACATTTTAGCACATGTATTAAAAATAAAAACAGAAATACCTTATTTACATAAGTATTCAGACCCTTTGCTATGAGACTCGACATTGAGCTCAGGTGCATCCTGTTTCCATTGATCATCCTTGAGGTGTTTCTACAACTTGATTGGAGTCCACCTGTGGTAATTTAATTGATTGGACATGGTTTTGAAAGGCACACACCTGTCTTTCTTAAATGGAAGAAGTTTGGAACCACCAAGACTCTTCCTAGAGCTGGCCATCTATGCAGGCCTTTATGGTAGAGTGGCCAGACGGAAGCCACTCCTCAGTAAAAGGCACATGACAGCCCGCTTGAGAAACAAGATTCTCTGGTCTGATGAAACCAAGATTGAACTCTTTGGCCGGAATGCCAAGCGTCATGTCTGGAGGAAACCTGGCACCATCCCTATGGTGAAGCATGGTGGTGGCAGCATCATGCTGTGAGGATGTTTTTCAGTGGCAGGGACTGGGAGACTAGTCAGGATCGAGGGAAAGATGAACGAAGAAAAGTACAGAGGGATCCTTCATGAAAACCTGCTCCAGAGAGCTATGGACCTCAGACTGTGACGAAGGTTCACCTTCCAACAAGACAACGACCCTAAGCACACAGCCAAGACAACACAGGAGTGGCTTCAGGACAAGTCTCTGAATGTCCTTGAGTGGCCCAGCCAGAGCCCGGACTTGAACCCGATCGACCATGTCTGGAGAGACCTGAAAATAGCAGTGCAGCAACGCTCCCCATCCAACCTGACAGAGCTTGAGAGGATCTACAGAGAAGAATGGGAGGGACTCCCCAAATACAGGTGTGCCAAGCTTGTAGCATCATACCCAAGAAGACTCGAGGCTGTAATCGCTGCTTCAACAAAGTACTGAGTGAAGGGTCAGAATACTTATGTCTAAAATCCTGTTTTTGCTTTGTCATTATGGGTTATTGTGATGTCATTATGGGTTATTGTGATGTCATTATGGGTTATTGTGATGTAATTATGGGTTATTGTGATGTCATGATGGGGTATTGTGTGTAGATTGATGAGGGGAAAAACAATTTAATCAATTTTAGAATAAGGTTGTAACGCAACAAAATGTGGAGAAAGTCAAGGGGTCTGAATACTTTCCCAATGCACTGTATAAGACTTCAGTTGTTCATTTGCTGCACCTGTTCCTCTAATACTACCACGTCTACATACAACATGCTGTCTGTACTACTGCTATTTACTCTCTCTGCTGTCCTGTTTGCTATTCACTCTGCCGTAGGGAACGGTACCGGTCCTGCCTTTCCTCCTGCTGCTGTTGCTGCTGCTAACTCTCCAGCACTGCCCCCTCCACTACCTGCTCGAGACACTAACCCCTGGGCCAAGACCCCAAGCCCCCACTGCCAAGCAGGGCAACATACCTCCTCCGCCTCTTCCTCCACACACCCAGGTAAGGATAGATTTAGAAGCCTTGGTTACTACTGTGGTTGTTCTGTTTCTATGGACTGAGACACCAGACCAGAACACAGGCTGGTTCTGTATCTATGGACTGAGACACCAGACCAGAACACAGACTGGTTCTGTATCTATGGACTGAGACACCAGACCAGAACACAGACAGACTGGTTCTGTTTCTATGGACTGAGACACCAGACCAGAACACAGGCTGGTTCTGTTTCTATGGACTGAGACACCAGACCAGAACACAGCCTGGTTCTGTTTCTATGGACTGAGACACCAGACCAGAACACAGGCTGGTTCTGTTTCTATGGACTGAGACACCAGACCAGAACACAGCCTGGTTCTGTTTCTATGGACTGAGACACCAGACCAGAACACAGGCTGGTTCTGTTTCTATGGACTGAGACACCAGACCAGAACACAGGCTGGTTCTGTTTCTATGGACTGAGACACCAGACCAGAACACAGGCTGGTTCTGTTTCTATGGACTGAGACACCAGACCAGAACACAGACTGGTTGTTCTGCATGTTTTAGAAAAGGCAGGATAGCGAACCACTAACCAGCCTGACGGATTCCACAGCAGGTCTGACGTGGGAAGAGTGTTTAGCAAGTTAGCGACGTCATGTCGTCAATCAAATCTATTGATAATGCTCTTTATAGCTGTTGTCACACAATTATATCTACAATTCTGTGATAATTAGTCACTCCCATTCTCTGGTGTTTCCTCCAACAGGAGGTGATTGGACAACCCCAGTGATTGTAGCTCCACCCTCCACCACGGCGTCCCCATCGCACCTATCCCACCGCCGCACGCCGTCAGAGGCTGACCGCTGGCTCGAGGAGGTCACCAAGTCTATCTGCGCTCTGCAGCCCGCGTCCACACCCCCCTTCCAACAGTTCCTCACCCCCAACCCCCCAGCCTTGTCCACCATCCCAACCCAGCCCTTCTCTGCCCCCATGCCTGTGCCATCTGTTGCTCCTGTGGCCTTCATGTCCTCCCTGCCCCCTCGCCAGCCTGCCTACCCAATGTCCAACGGGCTGCCCTATGCCCACCCCAGTGTGCCCGTGGTGGGCATCACTTCCTCTCAGATGGTAGCCTATTTGTTTGGTTCAACCCCCCAGCCCCAGGCGTACCCCGTCCCCCAGTATGATCCTTACAACAACCCCCACCACCAGCCCTCTATGCCCCTGCCTGTCCACCTCCAGCCACCCAATGGGAGTGTAGCCTTCAATGGGGGCAGAGCCGACAGCTGGGCCCCTCCCTTCCTGCCCCCTCAGTCCTCCCCGGCCCCGCCCCCGCAGCTCCAACCCGCGGCCGACCCCTTCGAGGCCAAGTGGGCCTCCCTGGAGAGTCGGTCCCGCCAGCACACCACGCCGTCGCCCACTAACCCCTTCTCCTCCGAGCTCCACACAACCTTTGAGATCCAGCTCTAGAGACTGAGGAGGAGGACTGGGGAGGGGGAGGAGGACTGGGGAGGGGGAGGGGGAGGAGGACTGGGGAGGGGGAGGGGGAGGAGGACTGGGGAGGGGGAGGGGGAGGAGGACTGGGGAGGAGGAGGAGGAGGACTGGGGAGGAGGAGGACTGGGGAGGAGGAGGAGGAGGACTGGGGAGGGGGAGGAGGAGGACTGGGGAGGAGGAGGAGGACTGGGCAAGGGGACAACTGGGGAGGAGGAGGACTAGGGAGGACTGGGGAGGAGGACTAGGGAGGACTGGGGAGGAGGACTAGGGAGGACTGGGAAGGAGATATAGCCACTCTCTCCATCCGCCTGGTCTGGCTTAGTGGGGGTACCTGAGTGAAGAGGAGAGAGGAGGACTGGGGAAGAGGAGTACTGGGGAGGAGGAAGGCAATGGATGGGTGCATCTATAAGTTGGGGAGGTCATGGAGAGACGGAATTACTGAGGTGCTGCTGCTTACCAGGCATGTCATTATATTGTGGGTTTAGTTTCTTTGGGTGGACATGATAACCCTGTGGAGTACTAGAGCCCCAACCAGCCACCCAGTCAGCCCCAACCAGCCACCCAGTCAGCCCCAACCAGCCACCCAGCCACCCAGTCAACCAGTCAGCCCCAACCAGCCACCCAGTCAGCCCCAACCAGCCACCCAGTCAGCCCCAACCAGCCACCCAGTCAGCCCCAACCAGCCACCCAGTCAGCCCCAACCAGCCACCCAGTCAGCCCCAACCAGTCACCCAGTCAGCCCCAACCAGTCAACCAGTCAGCCCCAACCAGCCACCCAGTCAGCCCCAACCAGCCACCCAGTCAGCCCCAACCAGCCACCCAGTCAGCCCCAACCAGTCACCCAGTCAACCAGTCAGCCCCAACCAGCCACCCAGTCAGCCCCAACCAGTCAGCCCCAACCAGTCAGCCCCAACCAGCCACCCAGTCAGCCCCAACCAGCCACCCAGTCAGCCCCAACCAGCCACCCAGTCAGCCCCAACCAGCCACCCAGTCAACCAGTCAGCCCCAACCAGCCACCCAGTCAGCCCCAACCAGCCACCCAGTCAGCCCCAACCAGCCACCCAGTCAGCCCCAACCAGTCACCCAGTCAGCCCCAACCAGTCACCCAGTCAGCCCCAACCAGTCACCCAGTCAGCCCCAACCAGCCACCCAGTCAGCCCCAACCAGTCACCCAGTCAGCCCCAACCAGTCACCCAGTCAGCCCCAACCAGCCACCCAGTCAGCCCCAACCAGTCACCCAGTCAGCCCCAACCAGTCACCCAGTCAGCCCCAACCAGTCACCCAGTCAGCCCCAACCAGCCACCCAGTCAGCCCCAACCAGCCACCCAGTCAGCCCCAACCAGCCACCCAGTCAGCCCCAACCAGCCACCCAGTCAGCCCCAACCAGTCACCCAGTCAGCCCCAACCAGTCACCCAGTCAGCCCCAACCAGTCACCCAGTCAGCCCCAACCAGTCACCCAGTCAGCCCCAACCAGTCACCCAGTCAGCCCCAACCAGCCACCCAGTCAGCCCCAACCAGCCACCCAGTCAGTCCCAACCAGTCACCCAGTCAGCCCCAACCAGTCACCCAGTCAGCCCCAACCAGCCACCCAGTCAGCCCCAACCAGCCACCCAGTCAGCCCCAACCAGTCACCCAGTCAGCCTCAACCAGTCACCCAGTCAGCCCCAACCAGCCACCCAGTCAGCCCCAACCAGCCACCCAGTCAGCCCCAACCAGTCACCCAGTCAGCCCCAACCAGTCACCCAGTCAGCCCCAACCAGTCACCCAGTCAGCCCCAACCAGTCACCCAGTCAGCCTCAACCAGTCACCCAGTCAGCCCCAACCAGCCACCCAGTCAGCCCCAACCAGTCACCTCAGCCTCAGACCCAACTAGCCCTCGCAGCTCTGGAGAGACCATAATGACTGTACTAGGGGTTCCTACCCCCCTGCCTCCCTCTCCTGGTCCAGCTCACAGCGCCCCCAGGTGGCTGGAGTATGATTTGCTCTCCCGACCACCTGGCAGGCAGAAGGACTGCAGCACTGGAAGAGAACTGAGCTTCCAGACCAGAGATTCTCATATAAAACTTCAAAATCAGAAGTGAGAAAATGCCAAAATCTTTATTTTTATGCATTTAAGGTATATTTAAAAAATCGCTTTGGAAATTTTAACAGAAGAGTTGTATGGTAATCTTTGCCAAAGGCACAGAGGATAGCTAGCTACAATGAGAATGAGTGGATGTGTAACGTGTATACAAGCAATTATATTATACATAACATCAAATCTGTTAAGAATATAAAAATATACACAGCAACACAGCTCACGGCAGTAGTCTGATTTCTATGACGATGGAAAGAGAAGAAATGTGTTTGTTTTGAAGGGACAGCTGTTTTACTTCTTTAAAAAAATGATTCTGTCTTATTGTCGTTGATGTGCATCTCACTGTAAATAAGCCAGCCTCATTGCAGCAACCATTTAATGTGGAGCCAGTGGGCAGAAGCGGTTGTGGTGATAGTAGAGGGGCTATCCAAGTGTGTGTTCACTGGGAACAAAACGGTATGGGGAAACTGGGTGGGACCTACCTGAATTTGTCCAATAGAAACTCATTTTTTCGATTTGCAAAACTTTTTTCCGTTTCGAAGCGTTTGGTACGATGTTCCACTAATGAATTTACACCCCAGCTGGCCTCTGCTTACTGCAGCTCTGCTCTCTCAAGTCTCCTTACTACAATAGTACTTGTCTAGTACTCGATAGGACTCATATAGTACTTGTTAGTACTCAATGGTCCTTGTTAGTACTCGATAGCCCTTGTTAGTACTCGATAGCCTTTGTTAGTACTCATGAGTACTTGTTAGTACTCAATGGTCCTTGTTAGTACTCAATGGTCCTTGTTAGTACTCAATGGTCCTTGTTAGTACTCAATGGTCCTTGTTAGTACTCGATAGCCCTTGTTAGTACTCGATAGTACTCAATGGTCATTGTTAGTACGCAATGGTCCTTGTTAGTACTCGATAGTACTTGTTAGTACTCAATGGTCATTGTTAGTACTCAATGGTCATTGTTAGTACTCAATGGTCCTTGTTAGTACTCGATAGCCCTTGTTAGTACTCGATAGTACTCATGAGTACTTGTTAGTACTCAATGGTCATTGTTAGTACTCGATAGCCCTTGTTAGTACTCGATAGTACTCATGAGTACTTAACTACATTCAACTTCCTCTGTCTTCATTGTCATTGTTTTATTTTTCTGGTAATATTTGTTCTTTTGTATTTTAACACTTTGGACAGTGTCATCTCCTAATTTTTCTCCTTAAATTATATTTTTCAATGAAAATGATTGATTGACAGATCTCCCATTTTTATTTGCACAAGCACTGTTAGTAGTTGATAATTTGACCACAGGTCATGGCTGTGGGTAATGTATTTGACCACAGTGATGAATGATGGACCACAGGTCATGGCTGTGGGTAATGTATGGATGGGTCAGTCATAGATCTAGCTATAGTAATGGATATTCTGTGGCTCCTCTTCCACAGAGGGTTGCAAAATTCCAGTAACTTTCCCCTAAATCTCCCGGGGTGTCCAGAAATCCTGGTTGGAAAACGAAACAGGAAATGCAGGAATCCTCCTGCAGCCTTATCTGTGACAAAAGGACAGAACTGTGGTTCTGAATCCAGCGGTTTGCAGTAGAACGAGAGATTGATCTGTTTGTGTGTCACAAATGGAAACCCTATTCTATCTATACTGTAGCTATACTACCAGGGCTCTGGTTAAAAGCAGTGCACCGTATAGGGAATACAATGTCTCTCACTCTCATCTGCCACACTTTTTCTTCTTTTTTTTTATCAAGCCTGTGAATGTGATCTGTTATCTGATCAAGTTTTTAATTTTCCATTTTGTAATTATTTCATTGTTTTTATTCCAATTCTTTCCAGAACAATTTTAAGCTAAAAAGATTGAATAAATTGATGGTGGTGGAAACAACATGTTTTTGATTGTGTTATTTTATGTATTCATGAGGCCTTTCAAATCAAATGTTATTTGTCACATGCTTTTTTAATCAACGGGTGTTGAATAAAATCCAATTTTAAGCTTGATCCGAAAATGTGGTTGGAGGCTCTGTATGGCGAGTGTGACGCAATTGCGGAACCTCCGGGGGAATGCAGAGGCCAAATTGAGCTCTGTAACGCATCCATGTGCGCCTCCCAAATTTTGGAACAATGCGGAGGGCTCCATATCGCCCAGCATTGACACGATTGGTTTATTGTAAGGTGGGGGCGGGAGGTCCTGTATAAACACAAACTCACTTACTTGACAACAGCTCTGCGCTGCGTCGTAAAGCACCAGAAGTATGATTGCAGAGGCCATATCACTAAATGCTGCACGGCCAATGCAGATGGTTTGACAATGTGGCGCCTTTTAACAGTGAAATGCTTACTTACGGATCCTTTTCCAAAGATAAGGGGAACCACTACTTCAAGGTCTCAGAGCAAGTGACGTCACCGATTTGAAAGGCTATTAGCGCGCACCACCGCTAACTAGTTAGCCATTTCACATCCGTTACACAAAGATAAAAAATATTATATATATATATATTAGTTGAAGTCAGAACTTTACATACACTTAGGTTGGAGTCATTAAAACTTGTTATTCAACCACTCCACACATTTCTTGTTAACAACTATAATTTTGGCAAGTCGGTTAGGACATCTACTTTGCACATGACACAAGTAATTTTTCCAATAATTGTTTACAGACAGATTATTTCACTTATCATTCACTGTATCACAATTCCAGTGGGTCAGAAGTTTACATACACTAAGTTGACTGTGCCTTTAAACAGCTTGGAAAATTCCAGAAAATGATGTCATGGCTTTAGAACCTTCTGATAGGCTAATTGACATTATTTGAGTCAATTGGAGGTGTACCTGTGGATGTATTTCAAGGCCTACCTTCAAACTCAGTGCCTCTTTGCTTGACATCATGTGAAAATCTAAAGAAATCAGCCAAGAACTCAGAAAAAAATTGCAGATCTCCACAAGTCTGGTTCATCCTCGGGAGCAATTTCCAAACCCCTGAAGGTACCACGTTCATCTGTACAAACAATAGTACACAAGTATAAACACCATGGGACCACGCAGCCGTCATACCGCTCAGGAAGGAGACGCATTCTGTCTCCTAGAGATGAACGTACTTTGGTGCGAAAAGTGCAAATCAATCCCAGAACAACAGCAAAGGACCTTGTGAAGATGCTGGAGGAAACCGGTACAAAAGTATTTTCACAGTAAAACAAGTCGTATATCGACATAACCAGAAAGGCCGCTCAGCAAGGAAGAAGCCACTGCTCCAAAACCGCCATTAAAAAAAGCCAGACTACGGTTTGCAACTGCACATGGGGACAAATATCGTACTTTTTGGAGAAATGTCCTCTGGTATGATGAAACAAAAATAGAACTGTTTGGCCATAATGACCATCGTTATGTTTGGAGGAAAAAGGATGCTTGCATGCTTGCTCGCTTGCAAGCCGAAGAACACCATCCCAACTGTGAAGCACGGGGGTGGCAGCATCATGTTGTGTGGATGCTTTGCTGCAGGAGGGAATGGTGCACTTCACAAAATAAATGGCAACATGAGGAAGAAAATTGCGGATATATTGAAGCAACATCTCAAGACATAAGTCAGGAAGTTAAAGCTTGGTCACAAATGGTTCTTCCAAATGGACATTGACCCCAAGCATACTTCCAAAGTTGTGGCAAAATGGCTTAAGGACAACAAAGTCAAGGTATTGGAGTGGCCATCACAAAGCCCTGACCTCAATCCCATAGAAAATTTGTGGGCAGAACTGAAAAAGCGTGTGCGATCAAGGAGTTCTACAAACCTGACTCAGTTACACCAGCTCTGTCAGGAGGAATGGGCCAAAATTCACCCAACTTATTGTGGTCAGCTTGTGGAAGGCTACCTGAAACGTTTGACCCAAGTTATACAATTTAAAGGCAATGCTACCAAATACTAATTGAGTGTATGTAAACTTCTGACCCACTGGGAATGTGATGAAAGAAATAAAAGCTGAAATAAATCATTCTCTCTACTATTATTCTGACATTTCACATTCTTAAATAAAGTGGTGATCTTACATGACCTAAAACAGGGATTTTTACTGGGATTAAATGTCAGGAATTGTGAAAAACTGAGTTTAAATGTATTTGGCTAAGGTGTATGTAAACTTCCGACTGCAACTGTATATACACACACTACCGGTCAAAAGTTTTAGAACACCTACTTATTCCAGGGGTTTTTCTTTATTTTTACTATTTCTACATTGTAGAATAATAGTGAAGACATCAACACTATGAAATAACACATGGAGTCATGTAGTAACCAAAAAAGTGTTAAACAAATCAAAATATATTTCATATTTGAGATTCTTCAAAGTAGCCACCCTTTGCCTTGATGACAGATTTGCACAATCTTAGCATTCTCTCAACCAGCTTCACCTGGAATGCTTTTTCAACAGTCTTGAAGGAATTCCCACATATGCTGAGCACTTGTTCGTTGCTTTTCCTTCACTCTGCGGTCCGACTAATCCCAAACCATCTCAATTGGGTTGAAGTCGGGTGATTGTGGAGACCAGGTCATCTGATGCAGCACTCCATCACTCTCCTTCTTGGTCAAATAGCCCTTACACAGCCTGGAGGTGTGTTGGGTCATTGTCCTGTTGAAAACCAAATGATAGTCCCACTAAGCCCAAACCACATGTGATGGCGTATTGTTGCAGAATGCTGTTGTAGCCATGCTGGTTAAGTGTGTCTTGAATTCTAAATAAATCACAGACAAAGCACCCCCACACCATAACACCTCCTCCTACGTGCTGTCATGACTTTCCTGTGAGGATCAGAATGGGCAGATCAGACTGATGGGGGGAGACAGTAACCAGGTCTCTCTCTCTCCCACAGAGAATAGAGGGCGAGCTGCTGGATGGTCACCCTTCACACCCTGCTGTAAATCTCTAGTGGGGGTTAACTTTCTCTCTCTACCCTTCAGTATTGGAATCGGAATGTCTTTAAGAGAGAGACTTTTGTCAGCCAAAAACTCTTAACATCTAAAGAATGAACTTTCGAATTAACAGGATGGTGTTAAAGGCTACAGGACAAGGCATTGAAGCCACCTACAACTAAAAAAAGAAGGACATTGTGACCTCTGGTGGACAATCAGAGCCTTACACTTAATTTGTGAGAAGGCCCAACAGAACCCTTTTCACGGAGGCCTGGGTCCAACGGAGATGCATGACTAAGGAAGACATTTAACACGTAAATTATTATTTACGTACATATATTATTTCTTAACCAAACCAGCGACGGTTCGTGTGCAAGGTATATGATTAATGTGAAGACAGTCCTAGAATGTATCCACAATAAATGTCCCTTTTTCTCTATTTTCCCCACCCCCTTCTCCATCTCTGTGTAACAAGCCATCATATCATGTCAGTCCACTAGGGACTTTTGTCTCATGTAAGTGTGTATGTGTATTCTGTGTTATTATTTAGTTAGTAAATAAATAATTAAATCAATTTGTGTAGTACTGTCCTGAATGATGAGCAAAGGTTGGGGTTCTTGCAGATCCAAGAGGATTACGACTGTTCAGAATGAGACTGATATGAGGTAATGATTAATAAGTGGCTGTTATTGATATATAACATATATCATTAGAGTTTAATTCGGGAGATGGTAACTCGTTAAACAACTTCTTCTGTGGTGCCCCAAATTCCTAATGAGTTAATTGGTATGTGATTTATTAATTGTTGACTTAATTGTTACATTTTTAATTTAATTGGGTAACAATTAAACACAGTTAGTGGATTAAATATTCAGATGAATGAAAGTCAAATCACAACAATACTTTACGGTGGGAAATACACATGCAGAGATCATCCGTTCACCCACACTGCGTCTCACAAAGACACGACGGGTTGGAACCAAAAATCTACAATTTGGACTCCAGACCAAAGGACAACTTTCCACTGGTCTGATGTCCATTGCTCGGGTTTTTTGACCCAAGCAAGTCTCATCTTCTTATTGGTGTCCTTTAGTAGTGGTTTCTTTGCAGCAATTTGACCATGAAGGCCTGATTCACACAGTCTCCTCTGAACAGTTGATGTTGAGATGTGTCTGTTACTTTAATTTGGGATGCAATTTCAGTAGATGTAAATAGTCCAGGTGGCCATTTGATTAGGTGTTCATCAGTCTTATGGCTTGGGGGTAGAAGCTGTTGAGGAGCCTTTAGGACCTAGACTTGGCGCTTCAGTGCCGTGCAGTAGCAGAGAGAATAGTCTATGACTTGGGTGACTTGAGTCTTTGACCATTTTTTGGGCCTTCCTCTGACACCGCCTAATATATAGGTCCTGGATGGCAGGAACCTTGGCCCCAGTGATGTACTAGGCTGTACGCACTACCCTCTGTAGCGCCTTACGGTCGGATGCCGAGCAGTTGCCATAGCAGGCAGTAATGCAACCAGTCAGGATGCTCTCGATGATGCAGCTGATGCAGTCGTTCTTAGTCCTGTATTGATGCTTTGCCTGTTTGATAGCTCGTCAGAGGTCGTAGGGGGATTTCTTATAAGCGTCTCGCTGCTTGAAAGAGGCAGCTCTAGCCTTTAGCTCAGTACGGATGTTGCCTGTAAATCCATGGCTTCTGTTTCTTACGTATGGTCACTGTGGGGACGACGTCATCGATGCACTTATTAATGAATCTGGTGACTGACGTGGTACACTCCTCAATGTTATTGGATAAATCCTGGAACATATTCAAGTCTGTGCTATCAAACAGCAGTCCTGTAGTGGCCCCGTGTGGCTCAGTTGGTAGAACATGGCGCTTGAAACGCGAGGGTTGTGGGTTCAATTCCCACGTTGGAGCAGTAAATAAAAAAATAAAAAAAAACATATGTAAATGTTCACTACGGAAACCAAACCGGCTGCGCCATCGTGCATAAATGTATTTTGTCCCCCTACACCAAACGTGATTGTAACCGATGTGAAATGGCTAGCTAGTTAGCGGTGGTGCGCGCTAATAGCGTTTCAATCGGTGACGTCACTTGCTCTGAGACCTTAAAGTAGTGGTTCCCCTTGCTCTGCAAGAGCCGTGGCTTTTGTGGAGCGATGGGTAACGATGCTTCGTGGGTGACTGTTGTTGATGTGTGCAGAGGGTCCCTGGTTCGCGCCCGGGTCTGGGCGAGGGGACGGACTAAAGTTATACTGTTACACGATCACGACACGCAGGTTAAAATATCAAAACAAACTATGAACCAATGACATTAATTTGGGGACAGGTCGAAAAGCATTGAACATTTATGGCAATTTAGCTAGTTAGCTTGCTGTTGCTAGCTAATTTGTCCTATTTAGCTAGCTTGCTGTTGCTAGCTAATTTGTCCTGGGATATAAACATTAGGTTGTTATTTTACCTGAAATGCACAAGGTCCTCTACTCCGACAATTAATCCACACATAAAAACGGTCAACCGAATCGTTTCTAGTCATCTCGCCTCCTTCCAGGCTTTTTCATCTTTGAACTTATATGGTGATTGGCATCTAAACTTTCATAGTATTCCCACGACAACCGGCAACACAGTTCGTCTTTCAATCCCCCACGTGGGTATAACCAATGAGGAGATGGCACGTTGGTACCTGCTTCTATAAACCAATGAGGAGATTAGGTGAATGCACCAACCTGTAAGTCGCTCTGGATAAGAGCGTCTGCTAAATGACTTAAATGTAAATGTAAATGAGATGGGAGAGGCAGGACTTGCAGCGCGATCTGCGTCAGAAATAGAACTGATTTCTATTTTAGCCCTTGGCAACGCAGACGCTCGTTGACGTGCGCGAGCAGTGTGGGTGCAATATTTGAATAACATAGATTCCTACATTTATTTTGCAACGGTGTAGTCAGGGTATAAGTTGCTCTGGATAAGAGCATCTGCTAAATGACTTAAATGTTTCTTAGCTTCATCTGACCACTTCCGTATTGAGCGCATCTCTGATATTGTCTTGGAGTTTTTGCTTGTAAGCAGGAAGCAGGAGGATAGAGTTATGGTTTGATTTTGCCAAAGGGAGGGCGAGTGAGATCCTTGTATAGGCGTTTCTGTGTGTGAAGTAAAAGTGATATGGTAAAATTTATTCCAGTATCCCTGCATTAAAATCATCGGCCACGAGAAACGCTGCCTCTGGATGTGCATTGTCTTGTTTGCTTATGACCCTATACAGCTCCTTGAGGGCGGTCTTAGTGCCAGCATTTGTGGTGGTAAATAGACAGCTATGAAAAATATAGATGAAAACTTCCTTGGTAAATAGTGTGGTCTACAGCTTATCATGAGATACTCTACCTCAAGCAGACTTCCATAAGATAAGAGATCGCACACCAGTTGTTGTTTACAAAGAGACACACCCCTCCTCCCTTCGTCTTACCCGAGTCTGCCTTCCGGGCTTGACAATGAGAAAGACCAGCGAGGTATATATTATCCATGTCCTCGTTCAGCCACGACTCTGAGATACATAGAATATTACAGTTTTTCAGGTCCCGTTAATGGGATAGTCTCGAACGGAGCTCATCCAGTTTGTTCTCCAGTGACTGCACTTTCGCCAATAGACCACCAATGCCCTCTGTTCTATTTGCTCACCGACGGAGTCTCGTCAGGATACCGCCGCTTTATTTTTGAGTCCCGGTGATTAGGACCTGGTCCGGGGTAAGCAGAACGTCCCGAATTGCTGACTCCTTGAAGTAGAAATGTTGATACAAATTGAGGTTAGTGATCCCTGTTCTGATGTCCAGATGCTGTTTTCGGGTCATAGGAAATGATGGCGGAGACATTATGTACAAAAAAAAGTTTGGCGTAAGAAAACATACAAAATAGCAGAATTGATCAGGAGTACGTAAGACGGCTACTCTCCACTGCAGCACCATCTTCTATCTGACTCCGCTAGTGATTTTCATATATTGAGACAGCAACTTTACCAGGTAAAAATTCAACATCTACACTGTAATATTGGAGTAAAGACGCCATTCGATTGAACAGATGTTTTTTTCAGAAGGAGCTTTTTTCCCCAGAAGACAGAATTAATTATTAAATATGTGCATACAACACATCACAAATACTGTAACTAAATCAATCGGAAATTGCAGGGAGGTCATATTTTTTTAAACTTCCAAGTCAATCGTATCCAACGTAAGTAATTGTGTTTGATTGGATAATAAATCATAATTAATTGGTTAATTAATTGACGTATTAATTCTCCCCTCCCTGACACTGCGTAGGGGCGCCATGACAACGTCCGCCATCCATCATAATAAATAGAGCCGGAAGCAGAACGTCAACACCTAGAAATCAACCGGTGGACATATGCAGAGAGCACAGGGTTATGGTGTGGACGTGAAATGCCAAGGTAGGTAAAGGCTTGAAATAAGCATAGCACGCAGAAAGTCATGCGGGAAACAAATTGCAAATGTCACTCACGTTGTTTAACGTTACTGACGTAAGCTAACGTTAGGTAGCTAGTTGGCTAGTCAATCTAACGGTGGCTGTGCAAGCTAGCTATTGTATTAAGCTAACGTTAGCTACCACGTTAAGCTAAACTTAACTGAGGAAGGTGTGCGCTATAACAAGCTCATGCTAACTAGTGACAACCCCGGCAACATCAACAACAAACGAATTGTTATTTACATTTAGATTGTGCGCATTACTTTCGGGCTCGCTTACGCGTTCAATGAAGTACCTAGCGGTTAGACTAGTTAGCTCCTCGGCCTCGACGTGAAGCTGCATTAGCTGTTGGCTAGCTAGCTAGCCAGCCCGGTGTTTGCTTGCTAACTATAGTACCTAGTTAGCGATGTTGACTGACCCTCATCTCATTTTCAGAACACTATCTTTCTAACGGCGTCAGTCGTCCAGTGCTCGCAAACATCCTGATATCAATTAGTAATGCTTATCAGTAGCTGCTAAACATACATGTCAAACAACCTCGTTAGTACCAGCTAGTTAGCCGCGCTTGTAAACAATGGCAGTGAATTGCGCAATGCTGTCTTAGTTATCATATGCTCTGCTGTGACACTCAAACGTGCATCAAACATATATTATAACGTGGCATTGTTGGACAAGTGAAGTTATGAGTCTACTGCTTTGCCATTCTTTGATTCATCCCATGGACAATGTGTTTTCGACAGTTTGGTTCAGGTTGATATGTAATGTAACCGTTATTGCTGATTGTCTCCTAGGGGATACGGTGTCTGCCCAGAGCCTACTAACCAATAGCCTCTTCACACGGATAAAGACATCAACAAAAGATGTGCCCCAATGCTGACACTATATCCCCAAAGTCTCTATGACCAAACTTCAAATCGGACTGCAACTTGGGTGTAGGTCTACCTACCTAAGCTCATTTACAACACTTCTCAACCAACCAGCTCTAACCAAATAAGCTCTGCACCTCTGAAATCCAAGATGGCTACTAGACAAAGTGCCCTAACTGCTGCCGTGGTTACCCTGTTGGGAGCTACCTTGGGTGGCCTGTTGCTATGGCGACAGAGAGCCCTACGGACAAAGAAGCAACAGCTTCCTGCTCAGGGTCAGGTAAGGGTCAGCTCTTGTCCCTTACCTGTGGAACCAGAGCCTGTGGTTCTGGAGTGTAAGAAGCCAGTGGTGTCCCAAATCCAGTCTAAGCAGACCCAGCTATCCTCGGGTCAGAGTCTGGTCCTCCCCCTGCCTGCTGTGCTACCCCCTGTTGACCAAGCCCTGGCGGTGCAGCCGGTGATGGTAAGCTCTGAGAAGGAGTGGGCGCAGCTGTGGCCCATGCTGCAGAAGGATCTGTCAGTCTACCCCGTCCTCGGCCTGGACTGTGAATGGGTGAAGAGTCAAACTAAGGTCCTGGGTGTAAGTTTGCCCTGCATGTTTTTAAACATATCATCCCATTTGTGCTATGTTTATTTTATATCTGACGTCATCTCTCCCCCCTCTCTGTTCCCCCCCCCCCCCCCTCTCTGTTCTTCCCTCCCCTCCTCTGTTCTTCCCTCCCCTCCTCTGTTCTTCCCTCCCCTCCTCTGTTCTTCCCTCCCCTCTCTGTTCTTCCCGATGTCCCCAGGTGTCAGTGAAGGGTAAGACGTCAACAGTCTCTTTACTCCAGATGGCTTCCTACTCTGGTCTGTGTGTGTTGGTGAGGCTGCAGCAGTTCCATGGTGGCCAGCAGGACCTGCCACTTACCCTGAAAGAGGTAGGCTCATATGTGGTCCTCTGTGGCTCAGAATGGTGTTTTTAAAATGACAGTATGGTAGGTTAGATTCCCGCTGGGGCCACCAATATCAAAATGAATGTACTCACTATTAGGGCTGGGAATTGCAAGGGGACCTCACGATATGACCTCACTATACAATATTATCACCATACTGAGGGACCTCTCGATGCGATATTGGGTTTCTCACAATTCTAGATGTATTGTGATTGAATACTAGGATTTTATTATGATTTGACGGTCCACATGTATTGCTCACCATATGTCTGCTGCAGAGGGATGAGAAAACCAGTTTTGATCACTCATGGAAATAAAAATACTGAAAACAAATTGGCTATTTTAGAAGAAGATGGAGAACAAGCTATTAAGGAAAAACATTACCGTTTTGGTACAGCCAACTAATGCAAAAATTAAATGGCGGTATTGTAGTGTTTTTACATCAAAATATACATACATGCATGCATACATGCACTACATGGCCTTCAAATCACTACCGAGTTCCAAACTGCCTCTGGAAGCAACTTCAGCACAATAACTGTTCGTCGGAAGCTTCATGAAATGGGTTTCCATGGCCGAGCAGCCGCACACAAGCCTAAGATCACCATGCACAATGCCAAGCGTCAGCTGGAGTGGTGTAATAGCTCGCCGCCATTGGACTCTGGAGCAGTGGAAACACGTTCTCTGGAGTGATGAATCACGCTTCATCTGGCAGTCTAATCTGGGTTTGGCGGAGGCCAGGAGAATGTTATCTGCCCCAATGCTTACTGCCAACTAAAGTTTGGTGGAGGGGGAATAATGGTCTGGGGCTGTTTTTAATGGTCGGGCTAGGCCCCTTAGTTCCAGTGAAGGGAAATCTTTACGCTACAGCATACAATGACATTCTAGACAATTCTGTGCTTCCAACTTTGTGGCAACAGTTTCAGCATGACAATGCCCTCTTGTACAAAGCGAGGTCAATACAGAAATGGCTTGTCGAGATCGGTGTGGATGAACTTGAGTGGCCTGCACAGAGCCTGACCTTAACCCCATCGAACACCTTTGGGCTGAATTGGAACGCCTGTGAGCCAGGCCTAATCGCCCAACATCAGTGCCTGACCTCACTAATGCTCTTGTGGCTGAATGGAAGCAAGTCCCCACAGCAATGTTCCACATCTAGTGAAAAGCCTTCCCAGAAGAGTGGAGGCTGTTATAGCAGCAAAGGGGAGGAACAACTCCATATTAATGCCTGTGATTTTGGAATGCGTCGTTTGACGAGCAAGTGTCCACATACTTTTGATCATGTGGTGTATATAACTGTATAGACTTCCCCCTTCCCTACTCACTGTTGTAAGTGGCTTTTGATGGCATGTATTGTTTTTGTTCTGTATTTTTTTGTTTGTTATATAGGTCCTCAGCGACCCTCACATCCTGAAGGTGGGTGTGGGCTGCTATGAGGACGGGAAGCGTCTGACACGAGACTATGGCCTGGCGCTGGGCTGTACTGTGGATATAAGATACCTTGCACTACGACAAAGGTACCATTTACTAGTTCTGTAAAAAAAAAAATTGTCATTTCCTCTCAGAATTGACTGGCACATACAGTACGTAATGCTCTGTTTTTTTTATAGTTGATAATTTTCTGTCGCATAATACTGTCAGACTGTTTGTCAGTGGTTGTCTGAGAAAAGCGTCTTCGAGTTTTAATGTCACGTGCACAAGTACAGTGAGATGCCTTTCTTGCTAACTCTAAACCCAACAACGCAGTAGTCGATATCAATGTAGGACTAAAAATAAAAAAAATAACATAAAGGTGGACAAAAACACAGGAAATTGAAAGTAAGGTGACTATATACAGGATCAGTACCATATTAACAATGTACAGGGATACTGGAGTGATGGAGGTAGATATGTATAGGGGTAATCATACTATATACAGGGTCAGTGCCATATTAACAATGTGCAGGGATAATGGAGTGATGGAGGTAGATATGTATAGGGGTAAGGAGACTAAATACAGGGTCAGTACCATATTAACAATGTGCAGGGATACTGGAGTGATGGAGGTAGATATGTATAGTGATGGAGGTAGATATGTATAGGGGTAAGGGGACTGGGTATCTTGATATATGATAAACAGCAGCGTACAGTACATTCGGAAAGTATTCAGACCCCTTGACTTTTTCCACATTTTGTTACGTTACAGCCTTATTCTAAAATTGATTAAATAGTTTTTTCCCCCCTCAATCTACACACAATACCCCATAATGTATTAAACTGAAATATCACATTTACATAAGTATTCAGACCCTTTACTCAGTACTTTGTTGAAGCACCTTTGTCAGATTACAGCCTCGAGTCTTCTTGGGTATGATGCTACAAGCTCGGCACACCTGTATTTGGGGAGTTTCTACCATTTTTCTCTGCAGATCCTCTCAAGCTCTGTCAGGTTGGATGGGGAGCGTCGCTGCACAGCTATTTTCAGGTCTCTCCAGAGATGTTCGATCGGGTTCAAGTCCGGGCTCTGGCTGGGCCACTCGAGGACATGCCGAGACTTGACCCAAAGCCACTCCTGTGTTGTCTTGGCTGTTTGCTTAGTGTCGCTGTCTTGTTGGAAGGTGAACCTTCGCCCCAGTCTGAGGTCCTGAGTGCTCTGGAGCAAGTTTTCCTGAAGGATCTCTCTACTTTGTTCTGTTCATCTTTGCCTCGATCCTGACTAGACTCCCAGTCCCTGCTGCTGAAAAACATCCCCACAGCATGATGCTGCCACCACCATGCTTCACCTTAGGGATGGTGCCAGGTTTCCTCCAAACCTGACGCTTGGCATTCAGGCCAAAGAGTTCAATCTTGGTTTCATCAGATCACAGAATGTTGTTTCTCATGGTCTGAGAGTCCTTTAGGTGCCTTTTGGCAAACTCCAAGCCGGCTGTCATGTTCCTTTTGGAAGGATTGCCTTCTACAATGTCGAGCTAGCATCTTGGGGAGGGGGAGAGAAGAGGCACTGTCGAATCTTCACGACTGCACGTGTGTTTGGACCATTTTAAGTTTAGTGATTTTGACACCGGGGAACTTGAACCTCTCGACCTGCTCCACTGAACCCTGTCGATGTGGATGGCGGCGTGCTCACCCCTCTGTTTCCTGTAGTCCACGATCAGCTCCTTGGTCTTACTGATGTTGAGAGAGAGAGAGAGAGGTTGTTGTCCCGGCAACACACTGCCAGGTCTCTGACCTCCCTATACGCTGTCTCATCGTCGCCGGTGATCAGGCTTACCACCGTGTCGTCAGCAAACGTCATGATGGTGTTGGCGTCGTGCGTGGCCGTTGTATGTTTTCCTAGTCTGTATGTTTTTTCTGTGCAGGAAGGTAGTGTTGAATAACGGTCTGAGTCTGAAGTCTCTGGCAGCTGACCTGCTCAACGTCTCTCTGGAGAAATCCTTGGAGCTGCGCTGTAGTGACTGGGAGGCTGACCCGCTGACCCTACAACAGGTACACTACTGGTGTTAGTTTAAACAGGTTGTGACACGTTGTTAGAACGTCTACATTACTGGTGTTAGTTTAAACAGGATGTGACACGTTGTTAGAACGTCTACACTACTGGTGTTAGTTTATACAGGATGTGACATTTCGTTAGAACGTCTACATTACTGGTGTTAGTTTAAACAGGATGTGACACGTTGTTACTGTGCATGTTGAAGATCAGCTTTGCAGTTGGACTGTACAAATGAACCGATCTACAAATCAACCTACATCCCAAATATCTTCTCATTGATCTGATCAATATTAGACATTCTGTGCCCTTTTACTTCCTCAAACTGATCCCCTCAAACATGCAGAGATTATTATCTTCTCATTAACGCCACAACCTCTCTCTCTCTCCCCTGACCTTCAGATGACCTACGCAGCCCGGGATGCACAGGTATCCATCGCCCTCTTCTTCCGCCTGCTCGGCCTCCACTCAAACACCACGCCCTCACCTGACTCTGGGAGTGGCTACTCCCAGCTGGCCAATTGCTGCCAGGGCCTGGTGGACACACCCTTCAGGGGGCGTGGTGGAGGAGAGTGTGAGGATGGAGGGAAAAGCGTGGATGGAGAGAGGAGGAGGAGGAGGAAGCTCCAGCAGTCTGTTTTTGAAAGCCCAGAGTCTGAGGACCAGCAAGTTCCAGACCCCAGGAGGAACAACAAGAGAAAACCGCTGGGGGTGGGCTACTCTGCCAGGTGTGTAGGGGGGGTGGACTGCTCTGTACAGGTGGGCTAGTCTGTACAGGTGGGTAGGGGGGGTGGACTGCTCTGTACAGGTGGGCTACTCTGCCAGGTGGGTAGGGGGGGTAGGCTAGTCTGTACAGGTGGGTAGGGGGGGTGGGCTACTCTGTAGGGGGGAACTAGTCTGTGTAGGGGTGGTGGGCTAGTCTGTACAGGTGGGTAGGGGGGGTGGACTAGTCTGTACAGGTGGGTAGGGGGGGGTGGACTACTCTGTAGGGGGGAACTAGTCTGTGTAGGGGTGGTGGGCTAGTCTGCCAGGTCTGTAGGGGTAGGTGGGCTAGTCTGTACAGGTGGGTAGGGGGGGTGGACTAGTCTGTAGGGGGTGTGGACTAGTCTGCCAGGTCGGTGGGGGGGGGCGCTAGTCTGTACAGGTGTTGCAGATATTTTTGAAACGACAGTTGGCAGTGTTCTTATTTTCATTGCCATTGTCTCACTTTCATAGTAAAGATGAATTCTCCTATTTATAAACCTGTTGAAAATCTGTGGCCCGGTTGCACTAGTTAATTGTAAAAAAAAAACAAAAAAAAAACAACAAGTTGATCTTAAACGCTAAGTCGACTTTGTTCAGAAATTATATTTTTTGCACCAACCCAAAATAAGACGAGTCGTAGCTAGGTCCTGCGTAAGCGATGCACATTCTGGAGATGTGACGCGTCACAATGATGGTTGCTATGCGGTGACAGTTGCTAGACTGTTGCTGTTCTCAACCGGGTTGCCATGGCTGCGGTTTACTTTTAGCAGGTGAAAATGTATTGTGAGTTTTTGGGGAACAAGTATAGTTTTAGGACCCAACTGGTGCAACCTAATCCTAGGTGTAACCGATGTGAAATGGCTAGCTAGTTAGCGGTGGTGCCTAACCCAACCTACCCCTAGGTGTAACCGATGTGAAATGGCTAGCTAGTTAGCGGTGGTGCCTAACCCAACCTACCCCAGGTGTAACCGATGTGAAATGGCTAGCTAGTTAGCGGTGGTGCCTAACCCAACCTACCCCTAGGTGTAACCGATGTGAAATGGCTAGCTAGTTAGCGGTGGTGCCTAACCCAACCTACCCCAGGTGTAACCGATGTGAAATGGCTAGCTAGTTAGCGGTGGTGCCTAACCCAACCTACCCCAGGTGTAACCGATGTGAAATGGCTAGCTAGTTAGCGGTGGTGCCTAACCCAACCTACCCCAGGTGTAACCGATGTGAAATGGCTAGCTAGTTAGCGGTGGTGCCTAACCCAACCTACCCCTAGGTGTAACCGATGTGAAATGGCTAGCTAGTTAGCGGTGGTGCCTAACCCAACCTACCCCAGGTGTAACCGATGTGAAATGGCTAGCTAGTTAGCGGTGGTGCCTAACCCAACCTACCCCTAGGTGTAACCGATGTGAAATGGCTAGCTAGTTAGCGGTGGTGCCTAACCCAACCTACCCCAGGTGTAACCGATGTGAAATGGCTAGCTAGTTAGCGGTGGTGCCTAACCCAACCTACCCCTAGGTGTAACCGATGTGAAATGGCTAGCTAGTTAGCGGTGGTGCCTAACCCAACCTACCCCAGGTGTAACCGATGTGAAATGGCTAGCTAGTTAGCGGTGGTGCCTAACCCAACCTACCCCAGGTGTAACCGATGTGAAATGGCTAGCTAGTTAGCGGTGGTGCCTAACCCAACCTACCCCAGGTGTAACCGATGTGAAATGGCTAGCTAGTTAGCGGTGGTGCCTAACCCAACCTACCCCTAGGTGTAACCGATGTGAAATGGCTAGCTAGTTAGCGGTGGTGCCTAACCCAACCTACCCCAGGTGTAACCGATGTGAAATGGCTAGCTAGTTAGCGGTGGTGCCTAACCCAACCTACCCCTAGGTGTAACCGATGTGAAATGGCTAGCTAGTTAGCGGTGGTGCCTAACCCAACCTACCCCAGGTGTAACCGATGTGAAATGGCTAGCTAGTTAGCGGTGGTGCCTAACCCAACCTACCCCTAGGTGTAACCGATGTGAAATGGCTAGCTAGTTAGCGGTGGTGCCTAACCCAACCTACCCCAGGTGTAACCGATGTGAAATGGCTAGCTAGTTAGCGGTGGTGCCTAACCCAACCTACCCCAGGTGTAACCGATGTGAAATGGCTAGCTAGTTAGCGGTGGTGCCTAACCCAACCTACCCCAGGTGTAACCGATGTGAAATGGCTAGCTAGTTAGCGGTGGTGCCTAACCCAACCTACCCCAGGTGTAACCGATGTGAAATGGCTAGCTAGTTAGCGGTGGTGCCTAACCCAACCTACCCCTAGGTGTAACCGATGTGAAATGGCTAGCTAGTTAGCGGTGGTGCCTAACCCAACCTACCCCCAGGTGTAACCGATGTGAAATGGCTAGCTAGTTAGCGGTGGTGCCTAACCCAACCTACCCCTAGGTGTAACCGATGTGAAATGGCTAGCTAGTTAGCGGTGGTGCGCGCTAATAGTGTTTCAATCGGTGACGTCACTCGCTTTGAGACCTTGAAGTAGTGGTTCCCCCTTGCTCTGCAAGGGCCGCGGCTTTTGTGGAGCGATGGGTAACGATGCTTCGTGGGTGACTGTTGTTGTGTGCAGAGGGTCCCTGGTTCGCGCCCGGGTCGGGGCGAGGGGACGGACTAAAGTTAAACTGTTACATAGGCAGCAGTTGCAGGTTTTGCTTGGTATTGGACTTTTCCTCGCCACGTTAGGGCAGCTCTGTATCCAGTGTATTGACTGACCAGGATCCTCCATCACTGTTTATCCTCGCCACGTTAGGGCAGCTCTGTATCCAGTGTAGTGACTGACCAGGATCCTCCATCACTGTTTATCCTCTCCACGTTAGGGCAGCTCTGTATCCAGTGTAGTGACTGACCAGGATCCTCCACTGTTTATCCTCGCCACGTTAGGGCAGCTCTGTATACAGTGTAGTGACTGACCAGGATCCTCCACTGTTTATCCTCGCCACGTTAGGGCAGCTCTGTATCCAGTGTAGTGACTGACCAGGATCCTCCACTGTTTATCCTCGCCACGTTAGGGCAGCTCTGTATCCAGTGTAGTGACTGACCAGGATCCTCCATCACTGTTTATCCTCTCCACGTTAGGGCAGCTCTGTATCCAGTGTAGTGACTGACCAGGATCCTCCACTGTTTATCCTCGCCACGTTAGGGCAGCTCTGTATCCAGTGTAGAGACTGACCAGGATCCTCCATCACTGTTTACAGGAAGTCCCCTCTTTATGACAACTGCTTCCTCCATGCCCCAGATGGACAACCCCTCTGTACCTGTGACAAGAAGAAGGCCAAGTGGTACCTGGATAAAGGAATAGGAGGTACACCATACAGCACTGCCAGGTCCTAAACCCGCCAAGTATACAGCACTGCCAGGTCCTAAACCCACCAAGTATACAGCACTGCCTGGCCCTAAACCCGCCAAGTATACAGCACTGCCAGGCCCTAAACCCATCAAGTATACAGCACTGCCAGGTCCTAAACCCACCAAGTGTACAGCACTGCCAGGCCCTAAACCCACCAAGTATACAGCACTGCCAGGCCCTAAACCCACCAAGTATACAGCACTGCCTGGCCCTAAACCCACCAAGTGTACAGCACTGCCTGGCCCTAAACCCACCAAGTGTACAGCACTGCCTGGCCCTAAACCCACCAAGTATACAGCACTGCCTGGCCCTAAACCCACCAAGTATACAGCACTGCCAGGCCCTAAACCCACCAAGTGTACAGCACTGCCTGGCCCTAAACCCGCCAAGTATACAGCACTGCCTGGCCCTAAACCCACCAAGTATACAGCACTGCCTGGCCCTAAACCCACCAAGTATACAGCACTGCCTGGCCCTAAACCCACCAAGTATACAGCACTGCCAGGCCCTAAACCCACCAAGTATACAGCACTGCCAGGCCCTAAACCCACCAAGTATACAGCACTGCCAGGCCCTAAACCCACCAAGTATACAGCACTGCCAGGCCCTAAACCCACCAAGTATACAGCACTGCCAGGCCCTAAACCCACCAAGTATACAGCACTGCCAGGCCCTAAACCCGCCAAGTATACAGCACTGCCAGGCCCTAAACCCGCCAAGTATACAGCACTGCCTGGCCCTAAACCTACCAAGTATACAGCACTGCCAGGACATAAACCCACCAAGTATACAGCACTGCCTGGCCCTAAACCCACCAAGTGTACAGCACTGCCTGGCCCTAAACCCACCAAGTGTACTGCACTGCCTGGCCCTAAACCCACCAAGTGTACAGCACTGCCAGGCCCTAAACCCACCAAGTGTACAGCACTGCCTGGCCCTAAACCCACCAAGTGTACAGCACTGCCTGGCCCTAAACCCACCAAGTGTACAGCACTGCCTGGCCCTAAACCCACCAAGTATACAGCACTGCCAGGCCCTAAACCCGCCAAGTATTCTTATATGAATGAACATTTAATTGGAATACATTGTTGGTTTCATACTGTTAAATGTGTTTCAAAAATATGCTTTTTTACAAAACCCTAGTTCACTTGATTTTTGAAGTTGACACTAAATTCCTTCCTCTCTCCCATCTCTCCTCTCTCCCCTCTCTACTCTCTCTCTCATCTCTACTCTCTCTCTACTCTCTCTACTCTCATATCTCTACTCTCATATCTCTACTCTCCCATCTCTACTCTCCCATCTCTACTCTCCCATCTCATCTCTACTCTCCCTCTCCAGTGCTGCAGAGTGAAGATCCGTTCATCGTGCGTCTCTTGTTTGAGCCGTCGGGACGTCCAGAGTCCCAGCAGGACTACTACCTGACTGCCAAGGAGAACCTGTGTGTGGTGTGTGGCAAGAACGACTCTTATATCAGGTGAGGAGAACCTGTGTGTGGCAAGAACGACTCTTATATCAGGTGAGGAGAACCTGTGTGTGGCACTAACCTAAACATTTGTTTTTATTAACATTGTTTTTATTGCCAAACACTTTGCTACAGTGTGTGCACTAATGAATACACCCCTGTTATTCATCATCCCCTACAGGAAGAACATCGTTCCTCATGAGTACAGACGTCACTTTCCCACGGAGATGAAAGACCACAACTCCCATGACATCTTGCTGCTGTGTACTTCCTGTCACGCTGCCTCCAATGTCCACGATGGCTTCCTGAAGCAGCAGCTGGCTGATGAACACGCTGCCCCCCAGGTAGGGGCCGGGAGGTTGTGTTTGGGGGGGGGCAGGGATAGGGGGGTAGGGGCCGGGGAGGTGGTGTTTAGGGGGGTAGGGGCCGGGGAGGTGGTGTTTAGGGGGGTAGGGGCCGGGGAGGTGGTGTTTAGGGGGGTAGGGGCCGGGGAGGTGGTGTTTAGGGGGGTAGGGGCCGGGGAGGTGGTGTTTAGGGGGGTAGGGGCCGGGGAGGTGGTGTTTAGGGGGGTAGGGGCCGGGGAGGTGGTGTTTAGGGGGGTAGGGGCCGGGGAGGTGGTGTTTAGGGGGGTAGGGGCCGGGGAGGTGGTGTTTAGGGGGGTAGGGGCCGGGGAGGTGGTGTTTAGGGGGGTAGGGGCCGGGGAGGTGGTGTTTAGGGGGGTAGGGGCCGGGGGAGGTGGTGTTTAGGGGGGTAGGGGCCGGGGGAGGTGGTGTTTAGGGGGGTAGGGGCCGGGGGAGGTGGTGTTTAGGGGGGTAGGGGCCGGGGGAGGTGGTGTTTAGGGGGGTAGGGGCCGGGGGAGGTGGTGTTTAGGGGGGTAGGGGCCGGGGAGGTGGTGTTTAGGGGGGTAGGGGCCGGGGAGGTGGTGTTTAGGGGGGTAGGGGCCGGGGAGGTGGTGTTTAGGGGGGTAGGGGCCGGGGAGGTGGTGTTTAGGGGGGTAGGGGCCGGGGGAGGTGGTTTTTGGGGGGGGGGGGGGGGGTCTTAAACATATTGCTCACCATATGTTTGATGCCTAGGGAGTCATGAGTTTTGATCAGCCATGAAATTAAAGTGCTGAGAACATGTTGGCTCACCATTTTCTTTTTTAAACGGATGTATATATTTTAATACTCTGACTTGGTCAAATTAAAATTGCTCTACTCAACTGTGTGGATTAATTTCTACCCCGAGGGTTGTGAGGAGGGCGTGCGGCTCCTGGAGGACTCTGACCGCAGGAAGGTTCGTTCTGCAGCCCGTGCCCTCCTGACTGCGGGGGAGGGGCTCCCTGGGACCCGGAGAGACGAGCTGCAGGAAGTCATCAGGAGTTTCTTCAACGACCCCGACGGGGAGCTGACGACAGACACTCTGCAGAGTGCTGCTGGACTGGAGACACGGTGAGACCGAGGGGGTAGACTGGAGGTAGATATCACCACTCACTGCAGAGACCTACAGGCCTGGAGAGACCGAGAGGGAGAGGGAGGGGGTAGACTGGAGGTAGATATCACCACTCACTGCAGAGGGCTACAGGCCTGGAGACACGGAGAGGGAGAGGGAGGGGGTAGACTGGAGGTAGATATCACCACTCACTGCAGAGACCTACAGGCCTGGAGACACGGAGAGGGAGGGGGTAGACTGGAGGTAGGTATCACCACTCACTGCAGAGGGCTACAGGCCTGGAGACACGGAGAGGGAGAGGGAGGGGGTAGACTGGAGGTAGATATCACCACTCACTGCAGAGGGCTACAGGCCTGGAGACACGGAGAGGGAGAGGGAGGGGGTAGACTGGAGGTAGATATCACCACTCACTGCAGAGGGCTACAGGCCTGGAGACACAGAGAGACCGAGAGGGAGGGGGTAGACTGGAGGTAGATATCACCACTCACTGCAGAGGGCTACAGGCCTGGAGACACGGAGAGGGAGAGGGAGGGGGTAGACTGGAGGTAGATATCACCACTCACTGCAGAGACCTACAGGCCTGGAGACACGGTGAGACCGAGAGGGAGAGGGAGGGGGTAGACTGGAGGTAGATATCACCACTCACTGCAGAGACCTACAGACCTGGAGACACGGAGAGACCGAGAGGGAGAGGGAGGGGGTAGACTGGAGGTAGATATCACCACTCACTGCAGAGACCTACAGGCCTGGAGACACGGAGAGACCGAGAGGGAGAGGGAGGGGGTAGACTGGAGGTAGATATCACCACTCACTGCAGAGACCTACAGGCCTGGAGACACGGTGAGACCGAGAGGGAGAGGGAGGGGGTAGACTGGAGGTAGATATCACCACTCACTGCAGAGGGCTACAGGCCTGGAGACACAGAGAGACCGAGAGGGAGGGGGTAGACTGTAGGTAGATATCACCACTCACTGCAGAGGGCTACAGGCCTGGAGACACGGTGAGACCGAGAGGGAGAGGGAGGGGGTAGACTGGAGGTAGATATCACCACTCACTGCAGAGACCTACAGGCCTGGAGACACGGTGAGACCGAGAGGGAGAGGGAGGGGGTAGACTGGAGGTAGATATCACCACTCACTGCAGAGACCTACAGACCTGGAGACACGGAGAGACCGAGAGGGAGAGGGAGGGGGTAGACTGGAGGTAGATATCACCACTCACTGCAGAGACCTACAGGCCTGGAGACACGGTGAGACCGAGAGGGAGAGGGAGGGGGTAGACTGGAGGTAGATATCACCACTCACTGCAGAGACCTACAGACCTGGAGACACGGTGAGACCGAGACGGAGGGGGAGACTGGAGACACGGAGAGACGGAGAGGCAGGGGGTAGACTGGAGGTAGATATCACCACTCACTGCAGAGGGCTACAGGCCTGGAGACGGTGAGAGAGGTTGAGGAGCTATCAATGCCAAGGTTGTAGGTTCAATTCCCACGGATCACGTGCACATACTCTAAATGTACTGTCACGTTGGATAACAGTCTGTGGCATATATTATAAACTATGAATTTTTATGATTGTTTATAAAAAATGAAATGTGTGGCCACTGAAGTCCTCTCTTCACCCCTGTCCCCCTCTCAGGATCTTCAATGAGAGTTACGTTCCCCACGGGCTGAAGGTGGTGCAGGCGCACGCCAAGCAGGGTCTGAAGGGGTTAATGGGCCTGGAACGCCACTGGAGGCAGCACTTCCTGTCTACCATGACACCGCGCTACCTCCCTCCTCTCTGGTCGGTCAGCCACAATCACAGCAAGTTCCTACGCAAATACGGCGAGGATCTCCTCATCCAGCTCAACTGAACTACAGTCTGCTTTTTTAACCTGAAAGGCCCAGGCAGTTTGGCATGACAAGGAGTCTAATGAAATGGATTGGTACCCAGGCTCCATCTCTCTCTCGTTCTCTCTCGCTCTATTTGTCCATCAGCTTCTCTGGATCACCGTTTTAGTAGTTAAAACAGAAGCTACATTATCGACACTGGAGCCCAGAGAGCTGACTGACTACGGTGTCTGACGGAAGTCTCACCTACGGCTGTGACGAGGCAGTCTGTCACCCTGTTCCTATATGGTGGCATACATGTTGAGTGTCAGACATAGAGACTTGGATAGACTTATGGATCGAGCAGGCTTTTATGGACCTCGCTTGAACTCAAAACGTCCCATAGAGGCCCTCCAATGAACTGGAGCCAGAGACTAGCAGAGACCATTGGCTGAAATGGTACCCCTCTTCTTTATAAAGGGCAGTACTTTAGACCAGGGCCCACAGGGGTGTACCATGTAGTGTCTAGAGTCATTTCAGGTACGACCTAGCTGGAGCCTGAGGAGATGGACTAGATCGCCTTGGTTCTGACAGAGGTACGACCTAGCTGGAGCCTGAGGAGATGGACTAGATCGCCTTGGTTCTGACAGGTAAAATAAGTCCAGTATGAAGAACACCATCCTGGTCCAATGCTGCAGGATTCATGATGAAATTATATTGCATATGGACACTTTTTTTTAACCAACACTGTGGTTTGGTTTCCCAGACAGATTGACTTGTCCTGGTCTTAAACAACCATTTAAATGGAGATTCTCTCCAGGACTAGATTTAATCTGGAACCAGGAAACCAGCCCTATGTATAATCAATATATAAAAAATTTGAAATGTGGTTTTCACCAATTTCAGAAAATCATGTATTTTAGACTACACTGAAACCTGCTCTTAATTGTCATTAAAATATAAATAATAATTTCCCCCTGCAGGTTTTCAGCCCTAATGATCATTCCTATGCAGTTGTGTATGTGCAGAAGTCAACGGTTTGCTTTGCGAAAGGTAACTGTAATTCGACGACACGTTTTTGAGGTTCCCATCGTTGTTTATCTTCAACAGATCAGACATTATGATATGACCACCGGCCATTGGATGTGTCGCAAATGACACTACTTTTGAACAGAACCCATAAGGCAGTGCGTTTTTTATATATATATATATAGTGATTTAAGGTTCCATTTCAGTCACCGCCATTCTCAGGTTCAGTAGGACAATGTCGAGCGTAGAGAACAGTTGGCTTGGCGACGTGACATCACTTCCTCCTGTACTGTCTGGATGCATCCCATATTGCACCCTATTCTCTACATGGTGCACTACTTTACATCAGAGCCCTTTTGGGTAGTGCACTACATGGGATACATCCCATATTGCACATTATTCTCTACATGGTGCACTACTTTACATAAGAGCCCTTTTGGGTAGTGCACTACATGGGGTACATCCCATATTGCACATTATTCTCTACATGGTGCACTACTTTACATCAGAGCCCTTTTGGGTAGTGCACTACATGGGATACATCCCAATGGCACCCTATTCCCTATGTTGGTCATGGATGTGTTCTGTCTGTCTCTCTAATCAGGACACCTCATGTCACATGTTTTAGTGTGACTCTTCCCCTCGTTAGAAGAGACTAAAATCAGGACATCTTCATTCCTCTACAACAGTTCCATTCCAACCCCCCCCCCCCTAATCGTTTCACATTGAGATAAGGACCAGCTTGTATGTATAGGTAGCCTGAGAGTGATTAGATTCATTGGTTAGTAAAGAATGATGGCCTTCACGTACAGAGCGGCTAACCTGTTAACGCGTGCAGAGCGGCTAACCTGTTAACGCGTGCAGAGCGGCTAACCTGTTAACGCGTGCAGAGCGGCTAACCTGTTTGCAAAGCAGAGATTTTCATGTTCTTGAGCATGACAATTGCGTTTTTGTTTAAATTGAGAATTGTTTAACTTAAAGAAACCAGCAGCTTTTTCTTTTATTTACATTTGTCCAGATGTAACCCCCATAGAAGCTGTTCTGTTTCCCTAATATTGTAAAATAAAAGATCACATTTGTCTACTTGTGAGGCTGGTTTTGATTATTCAGAGTGGATGGATTGTAGCATTGTCGTGAAATTCTTTAATCTCTCTGGTATCATTGGGACGCTAGCGTCCCACCTCGACAACAGCCAGTAAAATTACAGGGCGCCAAATTCAAACAGAAATCCCATAATTAAAATTCCTCAAACACATAAGTATTATACACCATTTTAAAGATAAACTTCTTGTTAATCCAACCACAGTGTCCGATTTCAAAAAGGATTTACGGCGAAAGCACACCATGCGGTTATGTTAAAACAGCGCCTAACCACAAAACACCATACAGACATTTTCCAGCCAAGGAGAGGTCTCACAAGTCAGAAATATCGATTTAAATTAATCACTTACCTTTGATCTTCATCTCGTGGCACTCCCAGGACTCCATGTTACACAAATGTCCGTTGAGGTTGGTCGATTTTCAACTCATCGCCTATTGAAAACACTGTAGGATATGGATCTGTTTGCACTTCCTACGGCTTCCACTAGATGTCAACAGTCTGTAGAACGTTGAATGAAGCTTCTACTGTGATGTGGAGCCGGATGGGAGCTGTTTGAGTCAGTGGTCTGGCAGAGAGCCAGGTCCTGGTCACACGCATTCCACATGATATCGACTTGCGTTCCATTACTTCTATAGACACAAAGGAATTCTCCGGTTGGAACGTTATTGAATATTTATGATAACAACATCCTAAAGATTGATTCTATACTTAGTTTGACAAGTTTATTCGACCTGTAATATAACTTTTTGAAGTTTTCGTCCGACGTTCGCCTGGACCTGCACGAGCGTTTGGATATGTGTACTAAACGCGCTAACAAAAGTAGCTACTTGGTCATAAATGATGGACATTATCGAACAAAACGAAAATTTCTTGTGGGAGTCCTGGGAGTGCGTTCCGACGAAGATCAGCAAAGGTAAGTGAAGATTTATAATGCTTTTTATGAGTTTTGTTGACTGCACAATTTGGCGGGTAACTGTATGGCTTCCTTTTGTGGCTGAACGCTGTTCTCAGATTATTGAATATTGTGCTTTTGCCGTAAAGCTTTTTGAAATCTGACACAGCGGTTGCATTAACTTCTTATGGCTGCAATCCCGTTAACGGGATGATATGACAACAGCCAGTGAAAGTGCAGGGCGCCAAATTCAAATAGAAATCTCATAATTAAAATTCCTCAAACATACATGTATCTTATACCATTTTAAAGGTATTCTTGTTGTTAATCCAACCACAGTGTCCGATTTCAAATAGGCTTTTCAGCGAAAGCACCACACGATTATGTTAGGTCACCGCAAAATCACAGAAAAACACAGCTATTTTTCCAGCCAAAGACAGGAGTCACAAAAAGCAGAAATAGAGATAAAATGAATCACTAACCTTTGATCTTCATCAGATGACACTAATAGGACTTCATGTTACACAATACATATGTTTTGTTCGATTAAGTTCATATTTATATCCAAAAATCTCAGTTTACATTGGCGCCATGTTCAGAAATGCCTCAAATATCCGGAGAAATTGCAGAGAGCCACATCAAATAACAGAAATACTCATCATAAACTTTGATGAAAGATACATGTTTTACATAGAATTAAAGACACACTTGTTCTTAAAATCAATCCTCAGGTTGTTTTTGTCATAAATAATCAATAATATTTCAACCGGACAATAGCTTCGTCAATAGAAAAGGAGAAACAAGAAAGGCGCTCTCCCGATCACGCGCTGGACTCATGTCTGGAAATGTCCACTGTCCACTCATTGAAAGTGCTATATCTCCCTCGTTTTTCAGAGTAAAAGCCTGAAACAATGGCTAAAGACTGGCCACGTGTAGGAGAAGCCATAGAGATCGTGAACTGGGTTCTAAGTCTTTGTATGGTGGATAGGCTTTCAATGGAAAAACATCCTTTCAAAATAATAGTACTTCCTGGATGGATTTTCCTCAGGTTTTTGCCTGCCATATCAGTTCTGTTATACTCACAGACATTATTTTAACAGTTTTGGAAACTTTTTAGTGTTCTCTATCCAAATATACCAATTATATGCATATCCTAGCTTCTGGGCCTGAGTAGCAGGCAGTTTAATTTGGGCACGCTTTTCATCCAAAATTCTAAATGCTGCCCCCTACCCTAGTGAAGTTAAGTGAGAGAGACTTTGTTATTTCTTCAAACAATTAATCTTGATTTGATTTTTAAGAATTGCAATAATGAAGCTGATAAACGACCACCCATCATTGATCGTTTGATAACCCAACCTTACAGAAGGAATCATGGGTCTTTTTCTATATAGCTGACACTAAAAATGCTTAGTCATGGCTGATTCCACCCCTTCCCTGCAGCTTGGTGCGTCACAAGCTATCTTGTGAGTTTCGTGTTTCTCAGACGCCAAGATGATTAGAAACAACGAGGGGTTTGTTTTACTCCTCCAGGCTATCTCTAGCTCGGGTCCCGAACACCAACTCATTCTATGGAATGCAGGCTGTAGGTTTAATCACCAAATCAATTGCTAGTGCCAAGCGCCAGAGGCCCAAATCACTCACACAGATGAGAGTACTGAGAAACCTGATTTGATGCATAAACAGTATTATAACATAATCTTGTAACTTTTCTACCATAGTGTTCAGTTAAATACATTGCATCTACATGTTTTATATCAAGAATGAGATGGGGGGGGAAAAACCACCATCAGTTCATTTGAACAAGAAAAACACGAACACTTGTTTTTAATACAAAATCATTTTTAATAGTCTGTAAAAAAATGTTGTACAAAAGCGTTGTCCTTTTACATTTTGTAAATGAACGAATCGCTTCTCGTGTCGTTTAGCTCCCAGGAGTCTAGTTGGATGTTGTCCATATTAATGACGTTTCTACAATCCCCTGTTGTGGTGTTAAGGCCTCTTGATATTGCCATTAAAAACAATCTGTTAGCCAAATGGTTTCTGTCTTTTTGTGTTGAATCAGTATATAACATGGGCTGTCTCAAATGTACACCCCTTTTTTCCCTGTACAGTGCTCTACTTTTGACCAGGGCCTTATGGGCTGTCTAATCACACCTTCTAGTTTTGCAGTTCAGTCAAAACAACAAACAAAAATACGTTACAAAAAATGGCTCAACAAGCAGAAATTCCCTCATTCGCCCCAAATGTTCTTCAATTCAAAACAGTAAAAAAACGTTTTTGTTTGGTTCAGTGCTGCTCAACAGACGTAACAGTGGAATGTCTTGAGGACACAACTATGAACGTGAGGCACGTTCAGATGGAAAATATGCTATGTATTCTGAACAAAAATATATAAATGCAACAATGTCAAATGATTTTACTTAGTTTTCTATATTGAAATAAGTTTGTTAGGTCCTAATCTATGGATTTAACATGACTTGGCAGGGGTCCAGCCATGGATGGGCCTTGGGAGGGCCTAAACCCACCCACTGGGGTGCCAGGCCCACCCAATCAGAATGAGTTTTTCTCCCACAAAAGAGCTTTTATTTCAGACAGAAATACTCCGGCATACGGAACATTTCTGGGATCTTTTATTTCAGCTCATGAAACATAAGACCAACACTTTTTACATGTTGCAATTGATCTTTTTTGGGTCGGTATAGAAAAGAGCAGCTAGAATCACGTCAGCTCTATAGATGGAATTTACTGAACAAGCCTTGGACCAATCAATACCCCCTGTCATAGTATCACTATGAACTACTGAATTATCGCGTTGCCTAGCAGCACTGTACTATAAACACTATTACTGCATACCAGATTTCACATTTTGTTCAATACAGTGGAACTGTGTGTATGATTTTAAAAACCCTGAACTACCAAAAGGTGACTTTCCCAATTCTCTTAAATGGTTTCCGGAGTAAGAGTTTACACACAGAAAATGCATTGCTTTTACTTTCACATATTCAGGGCTCTCAGTTTAGAGGTCAATAGAGTACTGGTAGATGTATTATAAAGACAAACATCTCAATTAAAAAGAAAAGTATTGAAAATGTCTAACACTATCCCACATTAATTTGCCTTTTTACATGAATGATAGATTGTCAAGTGTACAAGCCAAACAGCGACTGCTTTTACGTTGTTTTTTCCCCACATTTGTGTCTTTAAGTAATTATTCAGCCTTGAACATACAGGATAAACATAAATAGCCTAATTCAGAGTAATATACAGTTGAAGTCTGAAGTTTACATACACTTAGGTTGGAGTCATTAAAACTTGTTTTTCAACCACTCCACAAATTTCTCGTTAACAAACTATAGTTTTGGCAAGTTGGTTAGGACATCTACTTTGTGCATGACAAGTCATTTTTCCAACAATTGTTTACAGACAGATTATTTCACTGTATCACAATTCCAGTGGGTCAGAAGTTTACATACACTAAGTTGACTGTGTCTTTAAACAGCTTGGAAAATTCCAGATAATTATGTCATGGCTTTAGAAGCTTCTGATAGGCTAATTGACATCATCTGAGTCAATTGGAGGTGTACCTGTGGACGTATTTCAAGGCCTACCTTCAAACTCAGTGCTTCTGCTTGACATCATGGGAAAATCAAAAGAAATCAGCCAAGACCTCAGAAGAAAATTTGTAGACCTCCACAAGTCAAAGTGTAAATAAATCCCAGAACAACAGCAAAGGACCTTGTGAAGATGCTGGAGGCAACAGGTACACAAGTATCTATATCCACAGTAAAACGAGTCCTGTATCAACATAACCTGAAAGGCCCCTCAGCAAGGAAGAAGCCACTGCTCCAAAACCACCATAAAAAAGCCAGACTACGGTTTGCAACTGCACATGGGGACAAAGATCGTAGTTTTTGGAGAAATGTCCTCCGGTCTGATGAAACAAAAATAGAACTGTTTGGCCATAATGACCATCGTTATGTTTGGAGGAAAAGGGGGGACACTTGCAAGCCGAAGAACACCATCCCAACCGTGAAGCACGGGGGTGGCAGCATCATGTTGTGGGGGTGCTTTGCTGCAGGAGGGACTGGTGCACTTCACAAAATCATCATGAGGAAGAAAATTATGTGGATATATTGAAGTAACATCTCAAGACATCAGTCAGGAAGTTAAAGCTTGGTCGCAAATGGGTCTTCCAAATGGACAATGACCCCAAGCATACTTCCAAAGTTGTGGCAAAATGGCTTAAGGACAACAAAGTCAAGGTATTGGAGTGGCCATCACAAAGCCCTCACCTCAATCTTATAGAAAATTTGTGGGCAGAACTGAAAAAGTATGTACGAGCAAGGAGGCGTACAAACCTGACTCAGTTACACCAGCTCTGTCAGGAGGATTGGGCCAAAATTCACCCAACTTATTGTGGGAAGCTTGTGGAAGGCTACCTGAAACGTTTGACCCAAGTTAAACAATTTTAAGGCAATGCTACCAAGTACAAATTGAGTGTATTGTAAACTTCTGACCCACTGGGAATGTGATGAAAGAAATAAAAGCTGAAATAAATCATTCTCTCTACTATTATTCTGACATTTCACATTCTTAAAATAAAGTGGTGATCCTAACTGACCTAAAACAGGGAATTTTTACTAGAATTAAATGTCAGGAATTGTGAAAAACTGAGTTTAAATGTATTTGGCTAAGGTTGTATGTAAACTTCCTACTTCAACTGTATAAAGCTGATGATTCTCCTAGTTTTTGGTCCAAGGCTGGT
This sequence comes from Salvelinus alpinus, assembly GCF_045679555.1. Taxonomy (NCBI): domain Eukaryota; kingdom Metazoa; phylum Chordata; class Actinopteri; order Salmoniformes; family Salmonidae; genus Salvelinus; species Salvelinus alpinus. The sequence goes on from NC_092119.1 coordinate 1,243,476, forward strand.
AGAAGATGCAAGTGAGCTCCAGTCCGTCTCTGGTGCCGTGCCAAATGGCATCCTATTCCTTATTTAGTACACTAGTTTTGATAGGGAATAAGGGTGTCATTTTGGACGTACTTGGAGACCTGTAGACCTCTCACTACACTACAGAACCCTCACACAGAAACCCTCTCCTCTTATTGCTTGCTTGTTAAGAAGTTTGGGATCTGTTCTCATCTTTTAACCAAAAAAAAAAGACATTCAAATCACAGTTAGAATCCAGCGTGAATGGAAAAACGTCCATTTTTTTTTCTCGAAAAGCAGGACTATCTTTCACACCCTGCGTCAAATCTTTTCTCTTTTCGCTGTGACTCTTGACAGGCTCCTGTGTGAATGTATGGGATACATTCAGAGATGCAAAGTTGCCATTTTGCTGGTGTATTCAGGGGTGTATTCATTAGTGCACACCACAGCAAAACGTTTTTTTTGCAACTGAAAACATTTCGCAACCGAAACAAGAGGTTCTATTGGACAAAAGTCAGGTAGGTGTTTCCCTCCCGTGTTTTGCTTCCGCTTGTTCGTAGTGAATACACCCCAGATGAACATAAGTTTCTTTGGGGTTCGACAGTCTGTCCGTTTGGGGTTAAACCGTTATGTTGAAAGAAAGAATCATCAGGTCATTCACAATGTTCCTAAAAACACTGACTCACTCAAACTCACCATCTACCCCCAGGCACAGAGATTCACACGAAGACAACCTTCCTGCTCTTAATAAACCCAATAACCACATTTTAAAACAGTTGGCACAGATTATTAAAATAATACACTGTATAGGATTTTCTTAGTAATATATAAAGCAAAAATAATAATAATTCACATTTGAACAACATATTTTTTTTTAAACAAAAGTATAAAATGAATAATCTCAGTCTGTTGCTCTCCTGCCTCTGTTTCTCACTGTTACTTATAAATATGATGACGTTCGGTTACACCTGGCGTCGTGATCCTCAAACTACCACTGACACGGTCTCCTACTGAATTAGATTTAATCTCACATGTACATCAAATGAAGTATCTAGAAGGCCATCTAGAAGATAATGCTTGGTGTAAATTTCTCTGCATTTCTTGTCTTTTTTTTGTGCCTAGTCTTTACCCCTCGTCCTCCTAGCTTGGTTAAACCAGACCAGAACGTTTTGAAACAAGCTGAGATCTTTCCCCTCCCCTCCAGGTGTCCCTCCTCTCAGGAGTCTCTAGAGGTTTCCTTGTAGGATGCTAGTGATGGTCTGGTCCAGTAGGGAGGCGGGGCCTGCAGCCGGGCACGCCCCCTGGATCCGGGGCTGGGATGCAGCCGTGGGACCCTGCAGGCGCTGCAGTTCCAGGATGCTGTCGATGGCACTCTGCAGGTGTTCACTGAGGGTGTTGTCCTCTGGCAGGGGGGGTTGGGGGCTAGGACTAGCCTCGGGCCTGTAGCTGGTCTGGGAAAGAGACTGGGGCCTGTAGCTGGTCTGGGGAAGAGGCTGGGGCCTGTCGCTGGTCTGGGGAAAAGGCTGGGGCCTGTCGCTGGTCTGGGGAAAAGGCTGGGGCCTGTCGCTGGTCTGGGGAAGAGGCTGGGGCCTGTCGCTGGTCTGGGGAAAAGGCTGGGGCCTGTCGCTGGTCTGGGGAAAAGGCTGGGGCCTGTAGCTGGTCTGTGGAAAAGGCTGGGGCCTGTAGCTGTGCCTGTCCGCCTGGGACGGGAGGTCCGGAAGCGTGGGCCTGAAGCGTTTCAGTTTGGGGGTACTCATCTCTCCAGGGTCTGGAGAGGGAGGCTCTAGACAGGCAGTCTGTGGGTCTAAGCTCGGCATAGTAAGGGCGTTTGGGGAACGTATATATTGTGAACCCAGTGCTGTTGTCTGAATCTGTGCTACAGATTCCCTGCTGTCACTATGGTGACCGTGTGGGATGTCCTCCACTGCTTTGGAGGGCAGGGCTCCGTTCAACATCTCCTCATCGATTGGATGGCAGGAGGTCCTATGGGAGGAGCCCTGCTCAGTCAGATCACCACTCCCATTGATCAGTTGGCCGGTGTGGTACCGCTTGTGACCAGAGGGGGCGGTAGCGTGCACGGTGTCACAGGCTGAGTTGTGAACCACCATCCTGGATCCAGCCTTGTGTTTGATGGTGAGCCTAAGGCCTCCGCGGCTGGTGGAGTGGTAGGTCCTGAGTCCCGGGGGTCGGTCGGAGAGTCTGGTCCAAGCTGGGGGGGAGGGGGGGCTGCCAGACCGATCCAGCCCCACACGGGATGACCTGGAGCTGGAGGACTCAGATGCATGCAGGGTCATCAGGAAGGACTCTGTGGAAGATCCAAGCATGAAGGTACAAGGGGAGAGAACGCTACACACCGGTGCATTTACATAACACTGACTGACTATGTTCACAGAAGACCTCATTTAACTTCAAAGAAAGACTGCACCAACATTAAAGGTTTCTGGTTAAACATCACAGTGCTTCACTTTTAGCCCAGTAGATAGGTCCCCTGTACACCAGTAGGTACACTACGCCTGTACCTGTACACCTGTAGGTACACTACACCTGTACCTGTACACCTGTAGGTACACTACACCTGTACACCTGTAGGTACACTACACCTGTACCTGCACACCTGTAGGTACACTACACCTGCACACCTGTAGGTACACTACACCGGTACCTGTACACCTGTAGGTACACTACACCTGTAGGTACACCTGTACCTGTACCTGTGTACCTGTACCTGTACGCACACTACATGACCAGAAGTATGTGGACACCTGTTCGTTGAACATCTCATTCCAAAATCATGGGCATTAATATGGAGTTGTTCCCCCCCTTTGCTGCTATAACAGCCTCCACTCTTCTGGGAAGGCTTTCCACTAGATGTTGGAACATTGCTGCAGGGACTTGTTTCCATTCAGCCACAAGAGCATTAGTGAGGTTGGGGACTGATGTTGGGCGATTAAGCCTGGCTCGCAGTCGGCGTTCCAATTCATCCTAAAGGTGTGCGATGGGGTTGAGGTCAGGGCTCTGTGCGGGCCAGTCAAGTTCTTCCACACCGATCTCAATAAACTAATTCTGTATGGACCTCGCTTTGTGCACAGGGGCATTATCACACTGAAACAGGAAAGGGCCATCCCCAAACTGTTGCCACAAAGTTGGAAGCACGGAATTGTCCAGAATGTCATTATATGCTGTAGCGTTAAGATTTCCCTTCACTGGAACGAAGGGGCCCGAACCATGAAAAACAGCCCCAGACCATTATTCCTCCTCCACCAAACTTCACAGTTGCCACTATGCATTGGGGCAGGTAGTGTTCTTCTGGCATCCACTAAACCCCGTTCTGTGAGCTTGTGTGGCCTACCACTTTGTGGCTAAGCCGTTGTTGTTCCTAGACGTTTCCACTTCAGTTGACCGGGGCAGCTCTATCAGAGCAGACATTTGAAGAACTGACTTGTTGTAAATGACGGTGCCACGTTGAAAGTCACTGAGCTCTTCAGTAAGGGCCATTCTACTGCCAATGTTTGTCTATGGAGATTACATGGCTGTCTGCTCGATTTCATACACAGCAAGAGGTGTACCTGAAATAGCCAAATCCACTCATTTGAAGGGGTGTCCACATACTGCTGTATACTGCTGTATATATATATATATATATTGCATCTCCACTCCCCCACGGCACTAACCTGGGTCTCTACGGGCCCTGTGTCGGTCCTCCCCCAGGGAAAACCTCTCTGATTGGAGGAACAGACGATCCAGCATCACCATCTCTGCCGACGGCATCACCTGCTGTTGATATTGATAAATGGAGGACATTGGTACATGTGATGTCTTCTGTAATTATTGGGACATTGAAATATGTTTTCTTTTTTTGGATATAAAACTCCAAAATGTTGTATTTGAAATGAACCAATGACTATAAAGTTAAAGTGTGAGAGTATTTTCATCCATATCAGGTGAACCGTTTAGAAATTATAGCACGTTTTGTACATAGTTCCCCCCCCCCATTTTTGGGGACCAAAAGTATTGGGCCAAATTCACTTACACGTGTATTAAAATAGTCAAACGTTAAGGTATTTGGGCCCATATTCACAGCATGATATGATTATATTTGACTCTACAAAAACATATTGGATGTATTTTCTATTTTGTTTTGGTTTTGTTACAGATTATTTTGTGCCCAATAGATACGAACTGGTAATGGTAAATAATGTATCGTGTCATATTTATTATAAATAAGAATATAATGTTTCTAAACACTTCTACATTAATGTTGATGCTACCATGGTTACCGAGCATCGTGAATAATAAGTGAGAAAGTTACAAATGCACAAATATCATACCCCCCCCCCCCCCAATTGCTAACGTTCCTTGTTATTGTAATGGTGAGAGGTTAGTGTGTTTTCGGGGTATGATATTTGTGCGTCTGTAACTTTCTCACTCGCCATTATTCACGATTCATTCAGGCTTATCCGGGTGTTATGGTAGCATCTACAGTGTTAATGTAGAAGTGTTATTCTTATCTACAATAAAGTGACTACGAAATGACACGATACATTATTTACCATTTAATTTCTATTGGGAACAAGATAATCGGAAACACAACAAAAACAATTCACACCGTGTTTCCGAATAGCATCACCAAGCAGTAGCGTATAAAATTGAAAACAGTAGCGGTCCAAGAACTGACCCTTGAGGAACTCCAAAACTTAAAAGCAAAATACAGAAGAAAACAAATGATAACTTTAGCAAAGACAGTTGCAATATGATTTAAGAGGGGGGGGAAAATGGGAAATATAGACGTGTGTGAGCAGTGTCATACCAGTGCCTCCCCCAGCAGTAGCTGTCTGTATTTGTTGAGCATGTCCTTGGTGCGTTTCAGTAGGAACCCTGACACAGTGTCAAACTGCTTGTCCACTGGAGAGAGAGAGGGGGACACGTCAATAATCATACACACAGATACAGAGACTGATAATGGCATCAAGCCCCAGCCTTTACTACATTCTTAGAAAAAAAAGGTTATATCTACAACATAATAGGGTTCCTATTCCTATTATTACTAACTTTTTGAAGAACCATTTTGGGTTCCAGTTAAAACCCTTTTTGGGTTCCAGGTAAAACCCTTTTGGGTTCCAGTTAAAACCCTTTTTGGTTCCAGTTAAAACCATTTTGGGTTCCAGGTAAAACCATTTTGGGTTCCAGGTAAAACCCTTTTGGTTCCAGGTAAAACCCTTTTGGGTTCCAGGTAAAACCCTTTTGGGTTCCAGGTAAAACACTTTTGGATTCCAGGTAAAACCCTTTTGGGTTCCAGTTAAAACCCTTTTGGGTTCCAGGTAAAACCCTTTTGTGTTCCAGTTAAAACCCTTTTTGGTTCCAGTTAAAACCCTTTTGGGTTCCAGGTAAAACCCTTTTGGGTTCCAGGTAAAACCCTTTTGGGTTCCAGGTAAAACCCTTTTGGGTTCCAGTTAAAACCCTTTTTGGTTCCAGTTAAAACCCTTTTGGGTTCCAGTTAAAACCCTTTTGGGTTCCAGGTAAAACCCTTTTGGGTTCCAGGTAAAACCCTTTTGGGTTCCAGTTAAAACCCTTTTGGGTTCCAGTTAAAACCTTTTTGGGTTCCAGTTAAAACCCTTTTGGGTTCCAGTTAAAACCCTTTTGGGTTCCAGTTAAAACCCTTTTGGGTTCCCGTTAAAACCCTTTTGGGTTCCCGTTAAAACCCTTTTGGGTTCCCGTTAAAACCCTTTTGGGTTCCCGGTAAAACCCTTTTGGGTTCCAGGTAAAACCCTTTTGGGTTCCAGTTAAAACCCTTTTGGGTTCCAGTTAAAACCCTTTTGGGTTCCAGTTAAAACCCCTTTGGGTTCCAGGTAAAACCCTTTTGGGTTCCAGGTAAAACCCTTTTGGGTTCCAGTTAAAACCCTTTTGGGTTCCAGTTAAAACCCTTTTGGGTTCCAGTTAAAACCCTTTTGGGTTCCAGTTAAAACCCTTTTGGGTTCCAGTTAAAACCCTTTTGGGTTCCAGGTAAAACCCTTTTGGGTTCCAGTTAAAACCCTTTTGGGTTCCAGTTAAAACCCTTTTGGGTTCCAGGTAAAACCCTTTTGGGTTCCAGGTAAAACCCTTTTGGGTTCCAGTTAAAACCCTTTTGGGTTCCAGTTAAAACCCTTTTTGGTTCCCGTTAAAACCCTTTTGGGTTCCCGTTAAAACCCTTTTGGGTTCCAGTTAAAACCCTTTTGGCTTCCAGTTAAAACTCTTTTGGGTTCCCGTTAAAACCCTTTTGGGTTCCCGTTAAAACCCTCTTGGGTTCCCGGTAAAACCCTTTTGGGTTCCAGGTAAAACCCTTTTGGGTTCCAGTTAAAACCCCTTTGGGTTCCAGGTAAAACCCTTTTGGGTTCCAGTTAAAACCCTTTTGGGTTCCAGTTAAAACCCTTTTGGGTTCCAGTTAAAACCCTTTTTGGTTCCAGGTAAAACCCTTTTTGGTTCCAGGTAAAACCCTTTTGGGTTCCAGTTAAAACCCTTTTGGGTTCCAGTTAAAACCCTTTTGGGTTCCAGGTAAAACCCTTTTGGGTTCCAGGTAAAACCCTTTTGGGTTCCAGGTAAAACCCTTTTGGGTTCCAGGTAAAACCCTTTTGGGTTCCAGTTAAAACCCTTTTGGGTTCCAGGTAAAAACCCTTTTGGGTTCCAGGTAAAAACCCTTTTGGGTTCCAGGTAAAACCCTTTTGGGTTCCAGGTAAAACCCTTTTTGGGTTCCAGTTAAAACCCTTTTTGGGTTCCAGTTAAAACCCTTTTTGGTTCCAGGTAAAACCCTTTTTGGTTCCAGGTAAAACCCTTTCCACAAAGAGTTCCTTTTGGAATCCTTTTTCTTCTAAGAGTGTACTGACATTCTCTACAGAGTGAATTAAAAGCGGTGTTCTGACCTAAATTGAAGTCGTCCTGACTAGGCAGGTGTCCGGCACAGGTGTGGTATGGTAACAGGTGTGTCACAGCCTCCCCCAATGAGGAGAAGGGAGAACAGATGTAAGGGCTCTGGACCGGTCCCTGGTCCTGACACAGCTGCTGCTGGAGCCTGAGGATGAAATCACAGACACTAGTTTAGGGTTCAAGAACGTAAAAGTCACCAGAGGATCGATAACTCTGGTGAATGCTCCTGCAGTTTTTAAAATGCCGTTTTATCTACTTCCCCAGAGTCAGTTGAACTCATGGATACCATTTGTATGTCTCTGCATCCAATATGAAGGAAGTTAGAGGTAGTTTAATGAGCAAATGCTAACTAGCGTTAGGGCTATGACTTCATTGCCAAATATGCTGAACTGTCCCTTTAAGGTTGAACCGTTGCACAATAAAACTGCAGAGTATCTATCCTTCTTTCACACCTCAGACACTTTTTTGGTACTGCACTTCATCGTCATGCGATATAGACGTCGTCAACGTCAGAGAGTGACTACCTGACGTGTCCTGTTTCTTACCTGCACATTGCATCAGTCAGTCTCTGCTCCCTCTCCTTCGCCACAGGACCGGCCACCTGGTATGGATGAGATATGACCTTAGGTTTACTGGAGATTGAAGAATCTGAGTAGAATGAAGAGTATCGTGGTTTCAGAATCTGAGTAGTATTGTGGTTTTAGAATCTGAGTAGTAGTATAGTGGTTTTGGAATCTGAGTAGTAGTATAGTGGTTTTGGAATCTGAGTAGTAGTATAGTGGTTTTAGAATCTGAGTAGTAGTATAGTGGTTTTAGAATCTGAGTAGTAGTATAGTGGTTTTAGAATCTGAGTAGTAGTATAGTGGTTTTAGAATCTGAGTAGTAGTATTGTGGTTTTAGAATCTGAGTAGTAGTATAGTGGTTTTAGAATCTGAGTAGTATAGTGGTTTAGAATCTGAGTAGTAGTATTGTGGTTTAGAATCTGAGTAGTAGTATAGTGGTTTTAGAATCTGAGTAGTAGTATAGTGGTTTTAGAATCTGAGTAGTAGTATAGTGGTTTAGAATCTGAGTAGTAGTATTGTGGTTTTAGAATCTGAGTAGTAGTATAGTGGTTTTAGAATCTGAGTAGTAGTATAGTGGTTTTAGAATCTGAGTAGTAGTATAGTGGTTTTAGAATCTGAGTAGTAGTATAGTGGTTTTAGAATCTGAGTAGTAGTATAGTGGTTTTAGAATCTGAGTAGTAGTATAGTGGTTTTAGAATCTGAGTAGTAGTATAGTGGTTTTAGAATCTGAGTAGTAGTATAGTGGTTTTAGAATCTGAGTAGTAGTATAGTGGTTTTAGAATCTGAGTAGTAGTATAGTGGTTTTAGAATCTGAGTAGTAGTATAGTGGTTTTAGAATCTGAGTAGTAGTATAGTGGTTTTAGAATCTGAGTAGTAGTATAGTGGTTTTAGAATCTGAGTAGTAGTATAGTGGTTTTAGAATCTGAGTAGTAGTATAGTGGTTTTAGAATCTGAGTAGTAGTATAGTGGTTTTAGAATCTGAGTAGTAGTATAGTGGTTTTAGAATCTGAGTAGTAGTATTGTGGTTTTAGAATCTGAGTAGTATAGTGGTTTTAGAATCTGAGTAGTAGTATAGTGGTTTTAGAATCTGAGTAGTAGTATAGTGGTTTTAGAATCTGAGTAGTAGTATAGTGGTTTTAGAATCTGAGTAGTAGTATAGTGGTTTTAGAATCTGAGTAGTAGTATAGTGGTTTTAGAATCTGAGTAGTAGTATAGTGGTTTTAGAATCTGAGTAGAATGAAGAGTATTGTGGTTTCAGACCAATATAGTGGATGAAAGGCCTAGAATCTGAGTAGTAGTATAGTGGTGTCAGACCAATATACTGGATGAAAGGCCTAGAATCTGAGAATGGACACATATCTGAAATGGAACCATATTCCCTTCAACAGGACCTCGAGGGCCAAAAGCAGGGCCCATAAAGCTCTGGTCAACAGTAGTGCACTATATATAGGGAATAGGGTTCCATAGGGCCCTGGTCTAAAGTAGTGCACTATATAGGGAATAGGGTTCCATAGGGCCCTGGTCTAAAGTAGTGCACTATATATAGGGAATAGGGTTCCATAGGGCCCTGGTCTAAAGTAGTGCACTATATAGGGAATAGGGTTCCATAGGGCCCTGGTCAAAAGTAGTGCACTATATATAGGGAATAGGGTTCCATAGGGCCCTGGTCTAAAGTAGTGCACTATATAGGGAATAGGGTTCCATAGGGCCCTGGTCAAAAGTAGTGCACTATATATAGGGAATAGGGTTCCATAGGGCCCTGGTCTAAAGTAGTGCACTATATAGGGAATAGGGGTCCATAGGGCCCTGGTCTAAAGTAGTGCACTATATAGGGAATAGGGGTCCATTTCAAATGCAAACTTGCTCGTTTCTCACCTTTGTCTTTGACTGTTGGGCTGTCTGAACTGCTCTGAGCCACTGGTCCTGCTCTCTGTGGGCGTGGGGCCCCTGGTCGTACTGGGGCTCCTGGACAGTGTGGAGCCACCGAACTGTGTTGGGCCCCTGGACTGTGTGGGGGCCTGGTGGCCACTGGGGTCTGGGAGAAGGTGGATGGACATCAAGAGTAAAGGCTTTACCCTCCACATCCATGGCCAAGGCAGCTGGTGGTTCTGAGCATTATAATACAGAAGATGGTGATGATGGTAGTGATAGGGATGGGGATGATGATGGGGATGATGGTGATGGGGGTGATGGTGATGATGATGATGGTAGTGATAGGGATGGGGATGATGATGGGGTTGATGGTGATGATGATGGGGGTGATGGTAGTGATAGGGATGGGGATGATGATGGGGATGATGGTGTTGGTGATGGGGGTGATGGTAGTGATAGGGATGGGGATGATGATGGGGATGATGGTGTTGGTGATGGGGGTGATGATGATGGTGATGATGGTAGTGATAGGGATGGGGATGATGATGGTGATGATGTTGATGTTGGTGGTGATGATGTTGATGGTGATGATGATGGTGGTGGTGATGGTGTTGTTAATGATGATGGGGGTGATGTTGATGGGGTGATGGCGGTGATGGTGGCGGTGATGATGGGGGTGATGGTGGTGATGATGGGTGTGATGGTGGTGGTGGTGATGGTGTTGTTGATGATGATGGGGGTGATGGGGGTGTGATGATGATGATGATGGTGGTGGTGATTATGATGGGGGTGGCGGTGGTGGTGGTGATGGTGGCGGTGATGATGGGGGTGATGGTGGTGGTGGTGGTGGTGATGGTGTTGTTGATGATGATGATGTTGATGGTGGTGGTGATGATGATGATGATGTTGGTGGTGATGATGATGATGATGATGGTGGTGATGTGTGTAAGGCAGGGAGACAGAGTGAGAGGAGTGGGTTAGGAAGACTGTGAACGGGAGTAGCATTGTTAGAATTGTTGCATGATGATTTGTATTAATACTCTGTGTGCATCCCTAATGGGACCCTATTCCCATAGGACTCTGGTCAAAAGTAGTGCACTATGTAGGGAATAGGGTGCCATCTGGGTTGCAGCCTCTGTGTGGTCAGACTCACTGCTTTGCTTTGTGTGCTGTTGGACAGCACGGTGCTGGTTAGCCTGTTCTCCATAGGAGCTGGGAGTCACTAGGAGGGGGTCAGGCTGCACTAGGAGGGGGTCAGGCTGCACTAGGAGGGGGTCAGGCTGCACTAGGAGGGGGTCAGGCTGCACTAGGAGGGGGTCAGGCTGCACTAGGAGGGGGTCAGGCTGCTGTTGAGGCACACAGACAGGTAGAGGAGAGGGGCTGGGGTTGCTGAACACTGCAGACTGGAGCTGGGGGGAGGTGCTGACAGACAGAGGGGAGGGGCTTCTGAACACTGCAGACTGGAGCTGGGGGGAGGTGCTGACAGACAGAGGGGAGGGGCTTCTGAACACTGCAGTCTGGAGCTGGGGGGAGGTGCTGACAGACAGAGGGGAGGGGCTTCTGAACACTGCAGTCTGGAGCTGGGGGGAGGTGCTGACAGACAGAGGGGAGGGGCTTCTGAACACTGCAGTCTGGAGCTGGGGGGAGGTGCTGACAGACAGAGGGGAGGGGCTTCTGAACACTGCAGTCTGGAGCTGGGGGGAGGTGCTGACAGGCAGAGGGGAGGGGCTTCTGTAAACTGCAGTCTGGGTTTGAGGGACGGCACTTCCAGACCCAGATCCAGATCCAGCCAGTCCCAGGGAGGTGGCCCCACTTGGTGGGGAAGATAAACTGTCTTGTTGGGGTGTGGACCCTGAGCCCTGCCTAGTAAAGGGTGTGGACCCTAAGCCCTGCCCATTCGGGAGTGTTCTCACTAAACCCTGCTCAGATGGAGATTGGCATAGCAGGGTAGGAGATTGGCATAGCAGGGTAGGAGAGTGGCATAGCAGGGTAGGAGAGTGGCATAGCAGGGTAGGAGATGGGTGTAGTGAAGCTGGATAGGCCACCAACACACAAGGGCTGAGAGGCATCGCAGACTGGGCTCCTGCCTGTCCTAGAACTGCTGGCTGGATGGGTGGAGGGGCCTCCTCCATCTCACTGGCCACAGCGGAGACAGTGTGATCCTCCACTGACACAGTCCCAGCCAGGACCTCAGGTGATGGGGAGGGATTGGGAGGGGTAAGTGGTTGCTATGGTAGAAATTGTGGTGCGATGAAGGAAAACAATAAGGTTATGTATAAATCAAGACAATATCTTCAACATTTAATCCATAAACCTTTTAAAGTGACAATCAACAGTTCAAAACCCAACCTTGTTATTGATAAAAAGCTGAGGGATGGGGCTGGAGAAATGTAACCACTCAAATTCATAGAGCTATGGATGCAAGGACTGATCATCCATGATATCAACCTTATAGTTTTACCCATGTTTTGATATACGTTGTTTGTTTACATCTACACTACTGTTCAAACGTTTGGGGTCACTTAGAAATGCCCTTGTTTGTGAAAGAAAAGCACGTTTTTTTTGTGTCCATTTTAAAAATAATATCAAATTGATCAGAAATACAGTGTAGACATTGTTAATGTTGTAAATGACTATTGTAGCTGGAAACGGCAGAGTTTTTATGGAATATCTACAGAGGCCCATTATCAGCAACCATCACTCCTGTGTTCCAATGCCACGTTGTGTTAGCTAATCCAAGTTTATCATTTTAAAAGGCTAATTGATCATTAGAAAACCCTTTTGCAAGTATGTTAGCACAGCTGAAAACTGTTGTACTGATTAAAGAAGGAATAAAACTGGCCTTCTTTAGACTAGTTGTGTATCTGGAGCATCAGCATTTGTGGGTTCGATTACAGGCTCAAAATGGCCAGAAACAAAGATCTTTCTTCTGAAACTCGTCAGTCTATTCTTGTTCTGAGAAATGAAGGCTATTCCATGTGAGAAATTGCCAAGAAACTGAAGATCTCGTACAACACTGTGTACTACTGGCAGCTTCATTAAATAGTACCCACAATACACCAGTCTCAATGTCAACAGTGAAGAGGCGACTCCGGGATGCTGGCCTTCTAGGCAGAGTTGCAAAGAAAAGCCATATCTCAGACTGGCCATTAAAAAGAAAAGATTAAGATGTTAAATCTGCCGTTTCCAGCTACAATAGTCATTTACAACATTAACAATGTCTACACTGTATTTCTGATCAATTTGATGTTATTTTAAATGGAATTGCTTTTCTTTCAAAAACAAGGACAATTCTAAGTGACCCCAAACTTATTTGGGTTCTAAGTGACCCCAAACGTACATTATTTACAAACAGTAAAACCAGCTTATATTTTCAGCTTCTCGTGGGGAACGACAGTTGAACTAAGCTCACGAGGCATTTATACGTTAAATTCTTCAACAATCAATGGGTACATACAGTGGCAAGAAAAGTTTGTGAACCCTTTGGAAATACCTGTATTTTTTTTTGCATAAATCGGCCATAAAATTTGATCTGATCTTCATCTAGGTCACAACAATAGACAAACACAGTCTGCTTAAACTAATAACACACAATTATACGTTTCACGTCTTTATTGAACACAAATTCACAGTGCAGGGTGGGAAAAGTATGTGAACCCTTGGATTTAATAACTGGTTGACCCTCCTTTGGCAGCAATAACCTCAACCAGACGTTTTCTGTAGTTGCGGATCAGACCTGCACAATGGTCAGGATGAATTTTGGACCACTCCTGTTTCAGTTCAGCAATATTCTTGGGATGTCTGGTGTGAACTGCTCTATTGAGGTCATGCCACAGCATCTCAAATCGGGTTGAGGTCTGGACTCTTACTGGGCCACTCCAGAAGGTGTATTTTCTTCTGTTGAAGCCATTCTGTTGTTGATTTACTTCTGTGTTTTGGGTCGTTGTCCTGTCGCATCACCCAACTTCTGTTGAGCTTCAATTGGAGAACAGATAGCCTTACATTCTCCTGCAAAATGTCTTGATAAACTTGGGAATTCATTTTCCCGTCGATGATAGCCAAGCTGTCCAGGCACTGAGGCAGCAAAGCAGCCCCAAACCATGATGCTCCCTCCACCATACTTTACAGTTGGGATGAGGTTTTGATGTTGGTGTTTTGTGCAATTTTTTTTCTACACACATAGTGTTGTCTGTTCCTTCCTTCCTAACAACTCAACTCTAGTTTCATCTGTACACAGAATATTTTGCCAGAAGCGCTGTGGAATATCCAGGTGCACGTTTGCTAACTTCAGACGTGCAGCAATGTTTTTTTAGGCCAGCAGTGGCTTCCTCCGTCGTGTCCTCCCATGAACACCATTCTTGTTTAGTGTTTTACGTATCGTAGACTCGTCAACACAGATGTTAGCATGTTCCAGAGATTTCTGTAAGTCTTTAGCTGACACTCTAGGACTCTTAACCTCATTGAGCATTCTGCACTGTGCTCTTGCAGTCATCTTTGCAGGACAGCCACTCCTAAGTAGTAGCAATAGTGCTGAACTTTCTTCATTTGTAGATAATTTGTCTTATTGTCTTACTATGGACTGATGAACATCAAGGATTTTAGAAATAGTTTTGTAACCCTTTCCAGCTTTAGTCAACAATTCTTAATCGTAGGTCTTCTGAGATCTCTTTTGTTCGAAGCATGGTTCACATCAGGCAATGCTTCTGGTGAATAACAAACTCAAATTGTGTGTGTTTTTTATAGGACAAGGCAGCTCTAACCAACATCTCCAATCTCGTCTCATTGGTTGGACTCCAGGTTAACTGACGCCTGACTCCAATTAGCTTTTGGAGAAGTCATTAGCTTAGGGGTTCACATACTTTTCCCAACCTACACTGTGAATGTTTAAATGATGTATTCAATATAGACAAGAACAATACAATAATTTCTGTGTTATTAGTTTAAGCAGACTGTGTTTGTCTATTGTTGTGACTTAGATGAAGATCAGATCAAATTTGATGACCAATTTATGCAACAAAAAAAATCCAGGTAATTCCAAAGGGTTCACACATACTTTTTCTTGCCACTGTATCATTCATTTATACATCAACAAATGGATGGAGCAACTGCTGATTGTCCCTATAAGTCAATAGAGAGCATAAAGGCTGGTTGACCTGTTGTAGATGATGGATGAAGGCCTGGATGGGGCTGTGAACCTTCTCCACCCCTGGTTTTGTCCCTGTCTCCGTCTGGTCCCGCAAGTGTTTAGGCAACGACCCAACTGGGTCCAGCAGGTGTTTGGGTAACGTCCCGACTGGGTCCAGTAGGTGTTTGGGTAACGTCCCGACTGGGTCCAGTAGGTGTTTGGGTAACGTCCCGACTGGGTCCAGTAGGTGTTTGGGTAACGTCCCGACTGGGTCCAGCAGGTGTTTGGGTAACGTCCCGACTGGGTCCAGCAGGTGTTTGGGTAACGTCCCGACTGGGTCCAGTAGGTGTTTGGGTAACGTCCCGACCGGGTCCAGTAGGTGTTTGGGTAACGTCCCGACCGGGCCCAGTAGGTGTTTGGGTAACGTCCCGACCGGGTCCAGTAGGTGTTTGGGTAACGTCCCGACTGGGTCCAGCAGGTGTTTGGGTAACGTCCCGACTGGGTCCAGCAGGTGTTTGGGTAACGTCCCGACTGGGTCCAGTAGGTGTTTGGGTAACGTCCCGACCGGGTCCAGCAGGTGTTTGGGTAACGTCCCGACTGGGTCCAGTAGGTGTTTGGGTAACGTCCCGACTGGGTCCAGTAGGTGTTTGGGTAACGTCCCGACCGGGTCCAGTAGGTGTTTGGGTAACGTCCCGACTGGGTCCAGTAGGTGTTTGGGTAACGTCCCGACTGGGTCCTGCAGGTGTTTGGGTAACGTCCCGACCGGGTCCAGTAGGTGTTTGGGTAACGTCCCGACTGGGTCCAGCAGGTGTTTGGGTAACGTCCCGACTGGGTCCAGCAGGTGTTTGGGTAACGTCCCGACTGGGTCCTGCAGGTGTTTGGGTAACGTTCCGACCGGGTCCAGTAGGTGTTTGGGTAACGTCCCGACTGGGTCCAGTAGGTGTCTGTGTAACGTCCCAACTTGGTCTAGCAGATATTTGGGTAGCATACCAGGTGGGTCCAGGGCCTGTGGGGCCTCCAGCGGGGTCTGTAGGAGGGTCATTACAGGGGGAGAAGTGGACTGGAGACTGGCGGTGGAGGGTTGGAGAGAGGCATGCTGCTGGAAAAGGTGCCTTGTCGACTGAGGGGAACAACAAACTGATTAGAGAATGTTCTGGTGTACATTTGTTTTGCTAGTTTACTAGACCCACCTAGCATTTGACTTAGGAGGATATATCAATTTACCAATCAATTAACTGAACACCAATCAATTAACAAATCAAGTAATCAACCAGCCAGCCAACCAACCAATTAATCAATAAATCAATCAAGTGTTGACTTCTCACCTGAGGCAGGTGTGGGGACGTCGCTTCCTCCCTCCTCTCCTCATGGCCAGCTCTGTCAGGCAGCAACACTACAGACGCCTGCTGAACACTGATCTGTCCCTCTGTAACGCCCCCTAGGGATCTGGAGGTCTGGGGGGTGAAGGGCAGGCCCTGTACTACAGCAGGAGGGGTGGTGTTGAGGATGGAAATGGAGGTCATGTGACTGTCTGGGTGGGTTGAGGTGAGCTGCATCCCAGAGCTGTTGAGGAAGACAGAGTGAAAGGGTGTAGTAGTAGTGTTGTTAAAGGGTGTATTAGTAGTAGTAGTAGTGTTGTTAAAGGGTGTAGTAGTAGTGTTGTTAAAGGGTGTAGTAGTAGTAGTAGTGTTGTTAAAGGGCGTAGTAGTAGTAGTAGTAGTAGTAGTAGTAGTGTTGTTAAAGGGTGTAGTAGTAGTAGTAGTGGTGTTGTTAAAGGGTGTAGTAGTAGTAGTGTTGTTAAAGGGTGTAGTAGTAGTAGTGTTGTTAAAGGGTGTAGTAGTAGTAGTGTTGTTAAAGGGTGTAGTAGTAGTAGTGTTGTTAAAGGGTGTAGTAGTAGTAGTAGTAGTGTTGTTAAAGGGTGTAGTAGTGTTGTTAAAGGGTGTAGTAGTAGTGTTGTTAAAGGGTGTAGTAGTAGTAGTGTTGTTAAAGGGTGTAGTAGTAGTAGTAGTAGTAGTAGTGTTGTTAAAGGGTGTAGTAGTAGTGTTGTTAAAGGGTGTAGTAGTAGTAGTAGTGTTGTTAAAGGGTGTAGTAGTAGTGTTGTTAAAGGGTGTAGTTGTAGTGTTGTTAAAGGGTGTAGTAGTAGTGTTGTTAAAGGGTGTAGTAGTAGTGTTGTTAAAGGGTGTAGTAGTAGTAGTAGTAGTGTTGTTATATTTGTTGTATGATGATTTTGTATAAATTGTTAGTGCGTCCCAAATGGCGCCCTATTCCCTATAAAGTGCACTACTTTTGACCAGAACCCATAGGATTCTGTTAAGTAGTGCACTACTTTTGACCAGGGCCCATAAGGTTATATTGAACGTCTACACGTCGCTTGTAGTCACATTTTGCTGCCTTAGAATTAAATCTAAAAAGGAATTAAATATTTTTTTTTTCCTACTGATCTACACAACCGGCTTCACATTTTCAGAGTCAAAGAAAAAGTATAGAACATTTTGTAATTTAATATAAAATGAAGGTGGGGTTGGTTTAGCTCTTTAGAGTCTCAAAGGGAGCCACCCACAGTGCCTCCAAAACCAGCTCCAAGTCCCATGTGGGCGCAATAGGTTTAGAGACCGGTCCGAGACCTTTCAGGAACCGCACAACCAGGGGGTAGGTCCCCGGGAAGGCTCCATCAATTCCCACATGACAAGCTGATGGCAGCCATGTACACTTTTAACGTAGAGAATGCCCACCCCTGCTCCAAAAACTCCTGTAGGAATATAAGGATGTCCTTCAGAGAGCACTGAAAAGCAACAAGTCCTTTATCTTGGCACCAGAACTCAAAACACATACACATACAGCCCTCTCGTGGAGGCCTCCCTTGCAGACTGAACGGTAGCAATAACATTCGGGAAGATATACCTCTACGAATCAGATTGGCCCTCTCAGGGGCCAGGCCCATATGAAGCAAATCGCCGGCCTCGCTTGCCAAGCCTGCCCATGCGCCTCGAACAAACAGGTCCCTTCGCGAGTTTCCATTGGTCCCCACCTAGAAGGCGAATGATCTCTGCGAACCAAGGCTATCTGAGCCAACGGGGAGCCACAAGAATCAAGGCTGCCTGGGCCAACGGGGAGTCACAAGAATCAAGGCTGCCTGGGCCAACGGAGAGCCACAAGAATCAAGGCTGCCTGGGCCAACGGAGAGCCACAAGAATCAAGGCTGCCTGGACCAACGGGGAGCCACAAGAATCAAGGCTGCCTGGGCCAACGGGGAGCCACAAGAATCAATGGTAAGCCCTCCCGGCGGACCCTCTCCAATGTGGGCTGAATCTGAAACCACTGGCAGAAATGCATAAAAGACGGCCCAAGGCCACTGTTGCGCCAGAGTGTCCGTTTCCCAACAGGTCACTCGGGTTCCTCATCGGGAAAAAAATGGTGCATTTTCTTGCGATGCGTAAAGATCTACGTTGGCCAAAAATGTCCAATACCTGGGAGACTCCTGAGAGAGAGGGTCCCAACTCTCCTGAGAGAGAGAGGGTCCCAACTCTCCTGAGAGAGAGAGGGTCCCAAACTCTCCTGAGAGAGAGGGATAAAAGATCTGCATTCAAGTTCAGACAACCGGGGACATCGCGTCGCCCCAAAGAGAGCGTAGCTATTACTGCCTCCCCACAGTGGACTTCCTTGGGAGAATTCTTGTTTAGTATACGTAGCATTAAGTTGTTAAGCCTAGTGGTTAGAGGGGGGAGGCAGGTAACCTAGTGGTTAGAGGGGGGAGGCAGGTAGCCTAGTGGTTGGACTAGTAACTGAAAGGTTGCTGAATCGAATCCCCCGAGCTGACAAGGTAAAACTCTGTCGTTCTGCCCCTGAACAAGGCAGTTAACCCACCGTTCCCCAGTAAGCCGTCCTTGTAAATAAGAATTTGTTCTAAACTGTCTTGCCTAGTTAAATAAATAAACATTTTAGAGGGTGAGCACGCTCTACCACTAAGGGACAGTTTAGTTGGCGCAATTAAGACAGTCTCGTGTTACAATTGTTTATTTTAATAGCGTGAATCGCTCCTGTTCACACCGAGGTGAAGAGTAGAATAATTGAAGGAAGGCAGGGCGTTCCAGCCAGGCTAAGATTTAATTGGCCTTGTCAGGTGTGATTGTAGATCCTTTAACTAAAGTCGTGAGACTACGATCCCCATAGTATGCTGTACCGAAATTGACTGACTGAAAGGGAACTTAAAGTTTTTCATTTAAGACAAAAATGTCTCTTTGCCATGATGTTTTGCAGAATTACTTGGGGCAGCATTTGGAATTTTGGATGAGAAGCATGCCCAAATTAAACTGCCAGCTACTCATCCCCAGAAGATAAGATATGCATATTATTAGTAGATTTGGATAGAAAACACTCTGAAGTTTCTAAATCATGTCTGTGAGTATAACAGAACTTATTTAGCAAGCGAAACCCAGAGGACAAACCATTCAGATGTTTTTTTTTTGAGGTCACTCTCTTTTCAATGGAATTTCATTGGGAAACCAGATTTCTAAGGGACCTTCTTGCAGTTCCTACCGCTTCCACTGGATGTCAACAGTCTTGAGAAATTGGTTGAGGTTATTCCTTTGTGTAATGAAGAAGTACAGCCATCTTGAACGAGAGTCACTTGAAGTGTCCTGTTAGATAGAAGCGCGTGACCAGAAAGCTAGCTATAGTTGGTTTTAATCCTGTTTTGAACACAGATCATCCCGTCTTCCATTTTATCGATTATTAACGTTAACAAATACCTAAAGTTGTATTACAAAAGTAGTTTGACATTTTTTTGGCAAAGTTTACAGGTAACCTTTGAGATATTTTGTAGTCACGTTTGAGCAAGTTGGAACCTGTGTTTTTCTGGATCAAACGCGCCAAATAAATGGACATTTTGGATATATATTGACGGAATTAATCGAGCAAAAGGACCATTTGTGATGTTTATGGGACATATTGGAGTGCCAACAACAGAAGCTCGTCAAAGGTAAGGCATGAATTATATTTTTATTTCTGCGTTTTGTGTCGCGCCTGCAGCGTTGAAATATGCTTCTCTGTCTGTTTACTATTGTGCTATCCTCAGAAAATAGCATAGTTTGCTTTCGCCGAAACGCCTATTTGAATTCTGACATGTTGGCTGGATTCACAACAAGTGTAGCTTTAATTTGGTATCTTTCATGTGTGATTTAATGAAAGTTAGATTTTTATGGTAATTTTCATAGTAATTCATTTGAATTTGGCGCTCTGCATTTTCTCTGGCCTTTTGCCAAGTGAGACAGTAGCGTCCCGCCTACACTCAGATTTTTGGATATAAATATGAACTTTACCGAACAAAACATACATGTATTGTGTAACATGAAGTCCTATGAGTGTCATCTGATGAAGATCATCAAAGGTTAGTGATTAATTTGATCTCTATTTCTGCTTTTTGTTACTCCTCTCTTTGGCTGGAAAAATGGCTGTTTTCTGTGACTAGGTGCTGACCTAACATAATTGTTTGGTGTGCTTTTGTCGTAAAACCTTTTTGAAATCGGACACTTTGGTGGGATTAACAACCAGTTCATCTTTAAAATGGTGTAAAATACTTGTATGTTTGAGGAATTAAAATTATGGGATTTCTGTTGTTTTGAATTTGGCGCCCTGCAGTTTCACTGGCTGTTGACGAGGTGGGACGCTACCGTCCCACATACCCTAGTGAGGTTAAGGGCCTTGTTGTAAACATTTTAAATATATATATTTTTTAACAGAGACAAGGTTAGAATATTGCTGTCTATCACTGATTCCCAACCAAATTTACTGTGCTTTGAGCAATTATAACAAAAACAATGGATATATATGTTGCCCTAAGAGTTGTGCAGAGTTGGTAGAATCTTATTAAAAATTATTCACAGCTGTAATGGCTGCCAAAGGTGCTTCTACCAAGTATGAACTCTGGGGGGGTGAAGACATACGCAATCAAGATATCTCGCCAGCAGCATACCACCCTGCATACCACTGTTGGCTTGCTTCTGAAGCTAAGCAGGGTCGGTCCTGGTCAGTCCCTGGATGGGAGACCAGATGCTGCTGGAAGTGGTGTTGGAGGGCCAGTAGGAGGCACTCTTTCCTCTGGTCTAAAAAATATCCCAATGCCCCAGGGCAGTGATTGGGGACACTGCCCTGTGTAGGGTGCCGTCTTTCGGATGGGACGTTAAACGGGTGTCCTGACTCTCTGAGGTCATTAAAGATCCCATGGCACTCGTAAGAGTAGGGGTGTTAACCCCGGTGTCCTGGCTAAATTCCCAATCTGGCCCTCAACCATCATGGTCACCTAATAATCCCCAGTTTATAATTGGCTCATTCATCCCCCTCCTCTCCCCTGTAACTATTCCCCAGGTCGTTGCTGCAAATGAGAACGTGTTCTCAGTCAACTTACCTGGTAAAATAACGGTAAAATAAATAAAATAAAAAATAAATCTTCATCTTTTATTTTCTATTCATTAATTTCTATACTTTTTCTTTTACTTTGAAAAATGTGGAGCCAGTTGTGTAGATCAGTAGGATAAAAAAAAAAATGTAATCCCTTTTTCGATTATATTTTAAGGCAGTAAAATGTGTGAACTGTGGAAGGGGTGTGTAGACATTCACTAGGCCCTGAATGGAATAGGGAGCCAATTGGGACTCATGTCTCTATATATCACACTCACTGCATCAGGGTGATGTGGCTCCCTAGAGCAGGGCTGTGGAGCAGGGTGGCATGCTGGCCTGGACCCCCTTGTCCCTGGGACCCCTGGGGATTGTAGGCACCCGTCAACTGGGCTGGCATCTGGAAGACAGTAGGGGACCCTGACTGCAACTGCAGGGGCCCGGAGAGCAGGGTTCCCTGGCGGAGGGAGAGCTGGCCTGTTGAGGTGGTGCTGAAGACTGTGTGGGGGTTGAAGTTGAGCTGTCTGTGGTGGGGCACGGCCGTCAGGATCTGGGACCCATCTACCAGGTGGTGGCCCATGGAGGGTGTCATACCCTGGACAGATTGGACCGTTGCTCCCTGGTGGCCAGAGGTGAACAGGGGCCGCGCGGAACCGCCAGGCTGGGACAGGGTGACGGGGGATTGGCCAGGGAGCTGGGACAGGGTGACGGGGGATTGGCCAGGGAGCTGGGACAGGGTGACAGGGGATTGGCCAGGAAGCTGGGACAGGTTGACAGGGGATTGGCCAGGGAGCTGGGACAGGGTGACAGGGGATTGGCCAGGGAGCTGGGACAGGGTGACAGGGGATTGTGCGGGCAGGAGGAACGGATTCTGGCCATGGAAGAGACCCTGAGGCTGGATCAGGAAGGAGCCTCCTCCCTGGTTGACCAGCTGCAGGCTGACAGGCTGGGGCTTGGTGAGGTGGGGGGCAGGCTTGGGCTGGGGAGGACGGGGGGACAGGAGGATGTTTGACGAGGGCGTTCCAGGGAGGAAGGTGAGACCTGGGGAGGGTTTCTGACCAGGACAACCAGCGTCAGGAGGCTTAGGGCTGATCTGAACAAGTCGGGGTTGGATGTTGATAGGCAGCTTGGGCTGGATTTGCAGGGGCCCTCTCTGGAGAAAAATCCCGGGAACTGCAGCCGCTCTGAGGGTTGGGGCCAGTAGGGGGCGCCCTGTCAGGCTAGGAACTGCCTTCTGGATGAGGGAAAATGAGGTGTTGGAGGCCTGTGCAGGGGTCAGGGAGAAGGAAGTCTCTGGTGGGGGTGCGGGGAAGATGTTCCCAGGGAGGAGGCCCATCAGCTGGGGAGCAGCAGGCTTCAGGGAGGGGCAGCCTGGTCCCACGGCCAGCAGGGATGGTTGGGGAGGCTCCACCGCAGCCTGGGTGTCCCTGTGTTGCAGGGTGGGGGGGCCAGGCTGGGGGTGAGGGAAGGCTAGGGTTTTGGAGAGGAACGGCACGGCAGCAGGAGGGAGGAGGAGTGGGGGGCCAGGTGTGTAGAGAGACAGGGTGTGGCCCTCCCCAGACCCTGGTTGGACGAGCCCCGCCTCCTGTGCCATAGTGTGCTCTGTGATGTCAGCCTCCTGAAGACTCTGCTGGAGAATGTCACAGGGTGGTACTTCCTCTTCCTCCTGCTCTTCCTCTCCCTCCCCTCTTCTCTCCCCCTCTCCCTCGGGGGACCCCCCCAGTAGAGCCTCTTCCAGGAAGGACAGGTCAACGCATTCTGCAGGGGGTGTGTCCTGCGAGGTGGTGATGTCATCTGCCAACAGAGACATTGGGCTCTAAGGGAGGGAGATAAAAGAGCAGGAGAACATCAGAATGATCCTAGAGCAGGAGAACATCAGAATGATCCTAGAGCAGGAGAACATCAGAATGATCATAGAACAGGAGAACATCAGAATGATCCTAGAGCAGAAGAACATCAGAATGATCCTAGAGCAGGAGAACATCAGACTGATCCTAGAGCAGGAGAACATCAGACTGATCCTAGAGCAGGAGAACATCAGACTGATTCTAGAGCAGGAGAACATCAGAATGATCCTAGAGCAGGAGAACATCAGAATGATCCTAGAGCAGGAGGACATCAGAATGATCCTAGAGCAGGAGAACATCAGAATGATCCTAGAGCAGGAGAACATCAGAATGATCCTAGAGCAGGAGAACATCAGAATGATCCTAGAGCAGGAGAACATCAGAATGATCCTAGAGCAGGAGAACATCAGAATGATCCTAGAGCAGGAGAACATCAGAATGATCCTAGAGCAGGAGAACATCAGAATGATCATAGAGCAGGAGAACATCAGAATGATCATAGAGCAGGAGAACATCAGAATGATCCTAGAGCAGAAGAACATCAGAATGATCCTAGAGCAGGAGAACATCAGAATGATCCTAGAGCAGGAGAACATCAGAGGGGCTCAGTGAAGAGGGAGGGATGGAGGGAGAGAGGGAAGGAGACTCACCAGGGGGTCAGTGAGGAAGGAGGGAGGGTTGGGGGAGAGAGGGATGGAAAAAGGGAGGGAGAGAGCGATGGAAAAAGGGAGGGAGAGAGGGATGGACACTCACCGCAGGCTCAGTGAAGAGGGAGAGAGAGAGAGAGACTATAACTGGTGGGTCAGTGAAGAGGGAGAGATAGAGAGATGGAGAGAGAGAGAGAGATGAGAGACAGAGATGGAGAGAGAGGGAAGGAGACTCACCGGGGTGTCAGTGAAGAGGGAGGAAGGCTCTCCAGAGGAACAGGTAATGAGCAGGTCATCATTCTGCAGCTGGTGAAACAGAGACAATACCATGATCATACTGGTGAAACAGAGGGACAATACCATGATCATACTGGTGAAACAGAGAAACAATACCATGATCATACTGGTGAAACAGAGACAATACCATGATCATACTGGTGAAACAGAGAGACAATACCATGATCATACTGGTGAAACAGAGGGACAATACCATGATCATACTGGTGAAACAGAGACAATACCATGATCATACTGGTGAAACAGAGAGACAATACCATGATCATACTGGTGAAACAGAGGGACAATACCATGATCATACTGGTGAAACAGAGAGACAATACCATGATCATACTGGTGAAACAGAGAGACAATACCATGATCATACTGGTGAAACAGAGGGACAATACCATGATCATACTGGTGAAACAGAGGGACAATACCATGATCATACTGGTGAAACAGAGAGACAATACCATGATCATACTGGTGAAACAGAGGGACAATACCATGATCATACTGGTGAAACAGAGGGACAATACCATGATCATACTGGTGAAACAGAGGGACAATACCATGATCATACTGGTGAAACAGAGGGACAATACCATGATCATAACAGAGAAACAATACCATGATCATACTGAGAGACGTTCACAATATGATATATCATATCAATATCATATTCACAAGGTTTACAATACTATTATATTGACGACAGACAGTTCTGACCATAGAGATGACAGACAGTTCTGACCGTAGAGATGACAGACAGTTCTGACCATAGAGATGACAGACAGTTCTGACCATAGAGATGACAGACAGACAGTTCTGACCATAGAGATGACAGACAGACAGTTCTGACCATAGAGATGACAGACAGCTCTGACCATAGAGATGACAGACAGCTCTGACCATAGAGATCCTACTAAACTAGTATTCCGATTTGCTATTTTCTCTGGTTCTCTGTGACAACAACAGTTGTCTTTTCATCGTTCTTGTAACCATAAACAACACCTACAGCTATTTATAAATCAATTATACATCTGGCATTGTCTCTCTGAGATACAGTTCTGATTAACGCTGGATAATAAGAGAAATTATTACCTCATTGGTTCCATGAAGGAAGTTATTTAAGGCTTGGGGATCACTGAATGGAAAATAGAACAGGGTTAAATATAGCTCTTAGAAGAGGACTGGCTGATTAAACATGTTAACTCAGAGTATCAAACTCATTTCATTTCTATATCAGCAACCAAAGTCCTTTTTTTTTGTTGCGGGAAAAATCTTGTCAGCAGCACTCACCACAAAACATCAAGTAGACACGTCCCGTCTTCATTCTCCATGTCAACTGACGAAGAGGAGGAAGAGGAGGAGAAGGTCACAGCACATAGTTCTCTCTCTCGTTCCAGATGCATCTTCAGCACCTGGTGACATTGAGATGCTTTGAAGTAGTCACAGCATCGGAGCACACCTCATCATTCGGTAGAAAAATCATACTTAGAAGAAGTGGTTGCTGAGAACACTTTATCCAATATCAAAAGATAGATTTTATTGTACATTATGGAGGGGGGGGGGGGGGGGGGCAGGCTGGGTAGTTACTACAATGGATAATGTGATAGTGACAGGCACGTTACCTGCAGGAACATCCGCACAGGTGGAGGAACTGGTGGCTTTGACAGAAGCATGTAAAACAGCTAATATCTACACAGACTCGATGTTCCGGCCTTACCCAGGATTTTGAATAAATATGGAAAAACGGAGGATTCATGACATCACTGGGAGCTCCTGTGAAGAACGGACCAGAGGTGACGGACCAGAGGTGACGGACCGGAGGAGACGGACCGGAGGTGACGGACCGGAGGTGACGGACCGGAGGTGACGGACCGGAGGTGACGGACCGGAGGAGACGGACCGGAGGTGACGGACCGGAGGTGACGGACCGGAGGTGACGGACCGGAGGTGACGGACCGGAGGTGACGGACCGGAGGAGACGGACCGGAGGTGACGGACCGGAGGTGACGGACCGGAGGAGACGGACCGGAGGTGACGGACCGGAGGTGACGGACCGGAGGTGACGGACCGGAGGTGACGGACCAGAGGTGACGGACCAGAGGTGACGGACCAGAGGTGACGGACCAGAGGTGACGGACCAGAGGTGACGGACCAGAGGTGACGGACCAGAGGTGACGGACCAGAGGTGGCGGACCAGAGGTGGCGGACCAGAGGTGACGGACCAGAGGTGGCGGACCAGAGGTGACGGACCAGAGGTGACGGCTCTACTGAATGCTCTCCAGTTACCTGGACAAGTTGCAATTTTTGAAAATGAAAACACATGGGGAAAATCTTTACAGACGAGAGTAAAAGTAATGATCTGTCTGACAGAGCTGCCAAGGCGGCTGTCAAGAGAACACCTCTGTCACCTAAACTGGTTAGGAGATACACCTTGGATACGTTGCAACACATTATAGACATGTAAAGCTACCAAGGCACATGGTGAGACCCAAATGAGGACACAGGAGGCAGATGGTTGGAGTCTTACAATGTTTATTCATCCAAAGGGGTAGGCAAGAGAATAGTCGTGGACAGGCAAAAAGGTCAAAACCAGATCAGAGTCCAGGAGGTACAGAGTGGCAGACAGGCTCGTGGTCAAGGCAGGCAGAATGGTCAGGCGGGCGGGTACAGAGTGGCAGACAGGCTCGTGGTCAAGGCAGGCAGAATGGTCAGGTAGGTCGAGTAGAAAGTAGAAAGTCCAGAAACAGGCAAGGGTCAAAACCGGGAGGACTAGAAAAAGGAGAATGCAAAAAAGCAGGAGAACCGGGAAAAAACACTGGTTGACTTGGAAACAAACAAGACGAACTGGCACAGAGAGACAGGAAACACAGGGATAAATACACTGGTACACAGAGACAGGAAACACAGGAATAAATACACTGGTACACAGAGACAGGAAACACAGGAATAAATACACTGGTACACAGAGACAGGAAACACAGGGATAAATACACTGGTACACAGAGACAGGAAACACAGGGATAAATACACTGGCACAGAGAGACAGGAAACACAGGGATAAATACACTGGCACAGAGAGACAGGAAACACAGGGATAAATACACTGGTACAGAGAGACAGGAAACACAGGGATAAATACACTGGTACAGAGAGACAGGTAACACAGGGATAAATACACTGGCACAGAGAGACAGGAAACACAGGGATAAATACACTGGGGAAAATAAGCGACACCTGGAGGGGGGTGGAGACAATCACAAGCACAGGTGAAACTGATCAGGGCGTGTCAAAAACAGTGTACCAAAAGATGAAGTGTAGGAATGGATGATTGCAAGGTGCAAACTCAATCAAGAAGGTGTGTGAAAATACAACCGGAGACATGTAGCGCCAAATGCACTCTTACCCTACGTGGTGAACAGATCCACTATTTGGGACACATTGATGTGGACAAGATAGTTTATCGTTTTGTGGGCAAACGGTGGAATCCTGGTGTGCGGAAAGAGGCTGAGGCCTGTCGTGGCGAATTGCAACATTTGTATGGAAAACAACACCAAGGGACGAGTGAAAGTACAGACGCGACGAGTGAAAGTACAGACGCGACGAGCGTCGTCCTGCCCCACCAGGACCCATCAGACATCTACAGCTTGATTACATCACGCTGCCCAAATGTAAAGGACATGAAGACGTGCTGGTCGTTTGTTGATCGTTTCTCACAATGGGTTAAAGCCTCCTCTACTAAGAAAGGAACTGCACAACACACAGCTAAAATTCTGATTCCAGAAATCATTCCCAGATGGGGATTTCCCGGAACAATTAGATTCCGAACAAGGCACTCATTTCACAGGAAAGGTGTGTCAGGAGGTAGCTCGTCTTCTGAACATAGACTGGCAACTACACTGCCCCTTACCATCCTCAATTAAGTGGACAGGTAGAACGCACAAATAGAGTAGTCAAAGATGCATCAAAGAAGGGATAGCATGGCCAGATGCATTGCCTACAGTATTATGTAGTATACGGGCAACACATAACAAAAGCACAGGGTTGAGTCTGTTTGAGGTCGTCACAGGTCGACCCATGTCACTACCAGGCACGTTAGATTTGAGAAAAGCAGACATACATTTTATGAGTGACACAATGCTTAAAACCTCTTATGGGGGAAGTATTGAGTAGCTTGGATGAATAAGGTGCCTAAAGTAAACGGCCTTCTCCTCAGTCTCAGTTGTTAATATATGCATATTATTATTAGTATTGGATAGAAAAGACTCTAAAATTTCTAAAACGGTTTGAATGATGTCTGTGAGTATAACAGAACTCATATGGCAGGCAAAATCCTGAGTTGAAATCTAAACAGGAAGTGAGAAATCTGAGCTTTGTATGTATTCACCAGAGTCCCCAATGAAATCCCATTGAGATATTAATGATGTTGCACTGCCTAGGGGTTTCACTAGGTGTCAACCATCAATAGAAATTATAATGAGACTTCTATGGTGTTGTGGGAGTGAATGATAGCAGAATCAGTCAGGTTTCTGGCAGTCAGCCATTTTCTGATCATGCTTTTTCCTCATGGTAGTCACTTGCGTTCCATTGCTCACGAAGACAAGAAAGAATACTCCGGTTGGAACTTCTGAGGATCTGAGGATAGCACCACAGTAAACAAACACAGACAATCCTATTTCAACCCTCCAGGTGCGACACAAAACGCAGAAATAAAGATATAATTCATGCCTTACCTTTGACGAGCTTCTTCTGTTGGCACTCCAATATGTCCCATAAAAATCACCAATGGTCCTTTTGTTCGATTAATTCCGTCGATATAGATCCAAAATGTCAATTTATTTGACGCGTTTGATCCAGAAAAACACTGGTTCCAACTTGTGTAACGTGACTACAAAATATCTCATAAGTTACCTGTAAGCTTTGTCCAAACATTTCAACCTACTTTTGTAATACAACTTTAGGTTAATTTTATGTAAATAATCGATCAAATTTAAGACGGGATGATCTGTGTTCAATACCGGAGGAAAACAAAGTGTAGCGAGCTTTCAGGTTAAGCTCCTCTAACAAAGATCACACTTCCCTCTAGCCTCGTTCTGAACAGTGCTACTTCTTCATTTCTCAAAGGAAAAACCTCAACCAATTTCCAAAGACTGTTGACATCCAGTGGAAGCGATAGGAACTGCAAGCAGGTCCCTTAGAAATCTGGTTTCCCAATGAAAGCTCATTGAAAAGAGAGTGACCTCAAAAAAAACAAATCTGAATGGTTTGTCCTCGGGGTTTCGCCTGCTAAATAAGTTCTGTTATAGTCACAGACATGATTCAAACAGTTTCAGAAACTTCAGAGTGTTTTCTATCCAAATCTACTAATAATATGCATATCTTAGCTTCTGGAACTGAGTAGCAGGCAGTTTACTTTGAACACGCTTTTCATCCGGACGTGAAAATAGTGCCACCTATCCCAGAGAAGTTAACTATTGAATATAACTTTCTAATGCAGTAGGAGAAATCATAGACAGACAAGTAAAGGAGGCCATGGGGAATAACTCCCGAGCGGGGACATGATGTAGTACCAGGACAGTGGGTGATGGTAGAAAAAATATGTAGCAGAGACATTAGGGCCAAAATGGGAAGATCCTTATCAAGTTTTGCTCATTAACGAGGTCAGCAGTGAAAGTTCAGGGAAAATCACAATGGATACTACATGTCACTCATTGCAAGGTTGTCCATTTTGATGACAAAACGGAACCTGGAGAATAAAGAACTGATTGATTAGCAGTCGGGGGGGGGGGGTCAATCTCAGGTGAAGACACACAGTAAGATGATCAGAACCTGATAAGTTTCTATGTTGTATACCGCAGTCGTCATATTAGGGATATCTATACTCCCGGTCAAAAGTTTTAGAACACCTACTCATTCAAGGGTTTTTCATTATTTTTACTATTTTCTACATTGTAGAATAATAGTGAAGACATCAACACTATGAAATAACACATATGGAATCATGTAGCAACCAAAAAGTTGTTTAACAAATCAAAATATATTTTATTTTTGAGATCCTTCAAATAGCCACCCTTTGCCTTGACAGCTTTGCACACTCTTGGCATTCTCTCAACCAGCTTCACCTGGAAGGCTTTTCCAACAGTCTTGAAGGAGTTCCCACATATGCTGAGCACTTGTTGGCTGCTTTTCCTTCACTCTGCTGTCCGACTCATCCCAAAACATCTCAATTTGGTTGAGGTCGGGGGAATGTGGAGGTCAAGTCATCTGATGCAGCACGCCATCACTCTCCTTCTTGGTCAAATAACCCTTACACAGCCTGGAGGTGTGTTGGGTCATTGTCCTGTTGAAAAACAAATGATAGTCCCACTAAGCGCAAACCAGATGGGATGGCGTATCGCTGCAGAATGCTGTGGTAGCCATGCTGGTTAAGTGTGCCATGAATTCTAAATAAATCACAGACAGTGTCACCAGCAAAGCACCCCCACACCATCACACCTCCTCTTCCATGCTTCACGGTGGGAAATACACATGCAGAGATCATCAGTTCACCCACACCGCGTCTCATAAAGACACGGCAGTTGGAACCAAAAATCTCAAATTTGGACTCCAGACCAAAGGACAAATTTCCATCGGTCTAATGGCCATTGCTCGTGTTTATTGGCCCAAGCAAAACTCTTCTTCTTATTGGTGTCCTTTAGTAGTGGTTTCTTTGCAGCAATTAGACCATGAAGGCTTGATTCACGCAGTCTCCTCTGAACAGTTGATGTTGAGATATGTCTGTTACTTGAACTCTGTGAAGCATTTATTTGGGCTGAAATTTCTGAGGCTGGTAACTCTAATGAACATATCCTCTGCAGCAGAGGTAACTCTGGGTCTTCCTTTCCTGTGGTGGTCTTCGTGAGAGCCAGTTTCATCATAGCGCTTGATGGTTTTGGCGACTGCACTTGAAGGATCTTTCAAAGTTCTTGAAATGTTCCGTATTGACTGATCTTCATGTCTTAAAGTAATGATGGACTGTCGTTTCTCTTTGCTTATTTGAGCTGTTCTTGCCATAATATGGACTAGGGGTCAGGGCTATCTTCTGTATACCCCCCCCCCCCCCCACACACACACACCTTGTCACAACACAACTGATTATCTCAAATGCATTAAGAGGAAAGAAATTTCACAAATTAAATTTTAACAAGACACACCTGTTAATTGAAATGCATTCCAGGTGAAGCTGGTTGAGAGAATGCCAAGAGTGTGCAAAGCTGTCATCAAGGCTAAGGGTGGCTTTTTGAAGAATCTCAACTATAAAATATATTTAGATTTGTTTAACACTTTTTGTTGGTTACTACATGATTCCATATGTGTTATTTCATAGTTTTGAAGTCTTCACTATTATTCTACAATGTAGAAAATAGTAAAAAAATAAAGAAAAACCCTGGAATGAGAAGGTGTGTCCAAACTTTTGACTGGTACTGTATATCTCTGGTGTGAAGGGCACCCCATACCCTTCCCCCTTCAGTGGTCTAACAGAGTGTGAGACATACTATATATCTGGTGTGAAGGTTACCCCATACCCTTCCTCCTTCAGTGGTCTAACAGAGTGTGAGACATACTATATATCTGGTGTGAAGGGCACCCCATACCCTTCCTCCTTCAGTGGTTTAACAGAGTGTGAGACATACTATATATCTGGTGTGAAGGGCACCCCATACCCTTCCTCCTTCAGTGGTCTAACAGAGTGTGAGACGTACTATATTTGTGGTGTGAAGGGCACCCCATACCCTTTCTCCTTCAGTGGTTTAACAGAGTGTGAGACATACTATATATCTGGTGTGAAGGGCACCCCATACCCTTCCTCCTTCAGTGGTCTAACAGAGTGTGAGACATACTATATATCTGGTGTGAAGGGCACCCCATACCCTTCCTCCTTCAGTGGTCTAACAGAGTGTGAGACGTACTATATTTGTGGTGTGAAGGGCACCCCATACCCTTTCTCCTTCAGTGGTCTAACAGAGTGTGAGACATACTATATATCTGGTGTGAAGGGCACCCCATACCCTTCCTCCTTCAGTGGTTTAACAGAGTGTGAGACATACTATATTTGTGGTGTGAAGGGCACGGATGGAAGCAGACCTACTTTATATGCTGGAGGCCCCATACAGAGGTGTCACGCTGAGTTCTCCTAGGGGGCCTCATGGGAACCTCTGCCTTTGGGTTTGAGGATTCAGAAGCTCCAGAGGCTCCAGGGGATTAGGGGCTGGCAGCAAAGTGGTGTCCAGTTGAGGAGGCAGGACAGTGGGGCAGGTCCTCGGTCTGACGGGGCATCACTGGATCTCGCAACGGAGCGGACTAAGGCAGTGCAGGTCCTAAGGGCACAACATGGCCACGCTGAGAGGTTATTTAAGGTTACTACTAAAGTCTTACAGCACCAGTCTTCTGCTTTAGACCCATGTCTGTTACCCACAACAGTCCGGGCTTTGTCCTCTCCTGACTTCTCTCGTAATGAATCTGTAATTTGGTTACTGTATTCTAAAGAAATGACAACAACCAAATATATTATGTGTGTCACTTGGATTGTCATTTGCATCCAAAACATTTATTTTTTATTTTTTATTTAACCTTAAATTAACTAGGCAAGTCAGTTAAGAACAAATTCTTATTTACATTGACGACCTACCCCGGCCAAACCCGGACGACTCAGTGCCAATTGTGCGCCGCCCTATGGGACTCCCAATTACGGCCGGTTGTGATACAGCCTGGAATCGAACCAGGGTCTGTAGTGACGCATCTAGCACTGAGGTGCAGTGCCGTAGACCGCTGATCTACTCGGTAGCCCCAACACATTGCTGTGTGTATGTGTGATACATTACAGCCAAGTGCAACAGATGTGTAGGGTGATAGCAGACATGAATGGGTGTCCATTAGGCCATATTAATGACATGTAGAAACAGTAACCACACAATAACAGACTATATCAATGACCTGTAGAAACAGTAACCACACAATAACAGACTATATCAATGACCTGTAGAAACAGTAACCACACAATAACAAACCATATCAATGACCTGTAGAAACAGTAACCACACAATAACAGACTATAAAA
This sequence comes from Salvelinus alpinus, assembly GCF_045679555.1. Lineage (NCBI taxonomy): Eukaryota > Metazoa > Chordata > Actinopteri > Salmoniformes > Salmonidae > Salvelinus > Salvelinus alpinus. Next base: position 1,276,202 of record NC_092119.1, read on the forward strand.
ATGACCTGTAGAAACAGTAACCACACATTAACAGACTATATCAATGACCTGTAGAAACAGTAACCACACAATAACAGGCCATATCAATGACATTTAACATCATCTTTTATGTTGTGGGAAATGGTTCATATGATTCTGCTTATATGTCATGCTCCTATGTTATGGGCTTTAAAATGTAGGTGAGAAAAATAATATCCTATTTGAAAACAGATTATTCTGGGCGATTATAGTGGAGATGGCGACCCCCCCCCCCCCCCCCCCCCCCCCCTCCTTAAGCGAGCTGTCTTGAGAAACGAGTGCGAATTAACCCATAACACATTGTAACAACATTAGGCTACTCGTTCCATTTCCTACCCCTCTCGCTCAATTTCCAGGGGAGGTCCCTTAAAATAGACCGACCTCCTCCACCGATCTGTCATATTTTTTCTGTTTTGTTTACAACCACAACACACACACACCCGCCGCGGTAAACGTTACCGCAGCGAGCGTTGAATTAAAAACGACCGACCTCGAACCATCCCGCACAATTTAAATGTTGCTCTAAATATGTCTTAAATAATATACTGGTGTTTTATCGTTATATTTTTGCATAGGCTATACACTGTACATTTGGGAGTGAGAGTTATATCTCACATCTAAAATAATGTAGAGATAGTTGCTAAGGATGGTGGGGTGCTGTTGGTGATGCTTATTTCTTTCGAGAGGTGAGAGAGAGGGGGGGGGGCCCAGCGGAAAACAACAAAGGATGCTGTGTAAATATAGCCACAGACTCCTTCGTCCACAGTCTCCTTTTGCCATTAGAGAAAATTCCCGCAATTCAACTTAGAAAAAAAAAACTCACCCTTTCTTCTTTTGTGGTTTTATTGTCCTGTCAGCAAGGCGGGCCTCTGCGCCATCGATTCTCTCTCAGTGGTCTTTTGAGATGCTAAGAGGAGGGGTGGGACTGGGGTGGGTGCGAAACAAGAGTGAGAGAGAGAGCCGACCAGAACACAAAAGGTAGAAAACAGTAGAAGGCAGCAATGTGGCCCAGCTGCCGCTACGTCCTTCAGTGGTGAAGAAGAGATGTGGCCCAGCTGCCGCTACGTCCTTCAGTGGTGAAGAAGAGATGGGAAGGCTGCATGTTCACTCTCTCGCTCTCTCGTGTCGCTCATGTCATCATGCGGACGTTCTACAAACGCTACTTTAAATATCCCCCAGCTCTCTTGGATAATTTTCTCTCATCGCGGAGGTATTTCATTATGCATGTATGAGGACTACGGAAGCCAATGGAAATACCTGTCCTCTAAAGATCTGATTTGCCCAGTTAAATAAAGGTTAAAGAAAAAAAAATCGAAATCTTATAGACCCATAATTCCGCTAGCGGTCTGATTTCTCATATATTCCGTCCAAACAGTAGCTACGGTCTAAAATCAGATCATGTTGCAGACATTTACAATGAATGATTCGTTTTAAAGGCATCAATGACTTTTGAAACATTTCCAAATGACACATGCAGCACAATTAAAACATAGCATCAAATAGCCACTGACTGACAGACCTTCCCCCATAATAAACCAACACGCATCAAATAGCCACTGACTGACAGACCTGCCACATAATAAACCAACACGCATCAAATAGCCACTGACTGACAGACCTGCCCCATAATAAACCAATCAGCATCAAATAGCCACTGACTGACAGACCTTCCCCCATAATAAACCAATCAGCATCAAATAGCCACTGACTGACAGACCTTCCCCCATAATAAACCAATCAGCATCAAATAGCCACTGACTGACAGACCTTCCCCCATAATACACCAATCAGCATCAAATAGCCACTGACTGACAGACCTTCCCCCATAATAAACCAATCAGCATCAAATAGCCACTGACTGACAGACCTTCCCCCATAATAAACCAACACGCATCAAATAGCCACTGACTGGCAGACCTTCCCCCATAATAAACCAATCAGCATCAAATAGCCACTGACTGACAGACCTTCCCCCATAATAAACCAATCAGCATCAAATAGCCACTGACTGACAGACCTTCCCCCATAATAAACCAATCAGCATCAAATAGCCACTGACAGACCTTCCCCCATAATAAACCAATCAGAATCAAATAGCCACTGACTGACAGACCTTCCCCCATAATAAACCAACATGCATCAAATAGCCACTGACTGACAGACCTTCCCCCATAATAAACCAACATGCATCAAATAGCCACTGACTGACAGACCTTCCCCCATAATAAACCAATCAGCATCAAATAGCCACTGACTGACAGACCTTCCCCCATAATAAACCAATCAGCATCAAATAGCCACTGACTGACAGACCTTCCCCCATAATAAACCAACACGCATCAAATAGCCACTGACTGACAGACCTTCCCCCATAATAAACCAATCAGCATCAAATAGCCACTGACTGACAGACCTTCCCCCATAATAAACCAATCAGCATCAAATAGCCACTGACTGACAGACCTTCTCCCATAATAAACCAATCAGCATCAAATAGCCACTGACTGACAGACCTTCCCCCATAATAAACCAACACGCATCTAATAGCCACTGACTGACAGACCTTCCCCCATAATAAACCAATCAGCATCAAATAGCCACTGACTGACAGACCTTCCCCCATAATAAACCAATCAGCATCAAATAGCCACGGACTGACAGACCTTCCCCCATAATAAACCAATCAGCATCAAATAGCCACTGACTGACAGACCTGCCCCCATAATAAACCTATCAGCATCAAATAGCCACTGACTGACAGACCTTCCCCCATAATAAACCAATCAGCATCAAATAGCCACTGACTGACAGACCTTCCCCCATAATAAACCAACACGCATCAAATAGCCACTGACTGGCAGACCTTCCCCCATAATAAACCTATCAGCATCAAATAGCCACTGACTGACAGACCTTCCCCCATAATAAACCAATCAGCATCAAATAGCCACTGACTGACAGACCTTCCCCCATAATAAACCAACACGCATCAAATAGCCACTGACTGACAGACCTTCCCCCATAATAAACCAATCAGCATCAAATAGCCACTGACTGACAGACCTTCCCCCATAATAAACCAATCAGCATCAAATAGCCACTGACTGACAGACCTTCCCCCATAATAAACCAATCAGCATCAAATAGCCACTGACTGACAGACCTTCCCCCATAATAAACCTATCAGCATCAAATAGCCACTGACTGACAGACTTTCCCCCATAATAAACCTATCAGCATCAAATAGCCACTGACTGACAGACCTTCCCCCATAATAAACCAACACGCATCAAATAGCCACTGACTGACAGACCTTCTCCCATAATAAACCAACACGCATCAAATAGCCACTGACTGACAGACCTTCCCCCATAATAAACCTATCAGCATCAAATACCCACTGACTGACAGACCTTCCCCCATAATAAACCTATCAGCATCAAATACCCACTGACTGACAGACCTTCCCCCATAATAAACCTATCAGCATCAAATAGCCACTGACTGACAGACCTTCCCCCATAATAAACCTATCAGCATCAAATAGCCACTGACTGACAGACCTTCCCCCATAATAAACCAACACGCATCAAATAGCCACTGACTGACAGACTTTCCCCCATAATAAACCTATCAGCATCAAATAGCCACTGACTGACAGACCTTCCCACATAATAAACCTATCAGCATCAAATAGCCACTGACTGACAGACCTTCCCCCATAATAAACCAATCAGCATCAAATAGCCACTGACTGACAGACCTTCCCCCATAATAAACCTATCAGCATCAAATAGCCACTGACTGACAGACTTTCCCCCATAATAAACCTATCAGCATCAAATAGCCACTGACTGACAGACCTTCCCCCATAATAAACCTATCAGCATCAAATAGCCACTGACTGACAGACCTTCCCCCATAATAAACCAACACGCATCAAATAGCCACTGACTGACAGACTTTCCCCCATAATAAACCTATCAGCATCAAATAGCCACTGACTGACAGACCTTCCCACATAATAAACCTATCAGCATCAAATAGCCACTGACTGACAGACCTTCTCCCATAATAAACCAACACGCATCAAATAGCCACTGACTGACAGACCTTCCCACATAATAAACCTATCAGCATCAAATAGCCACTGACTGACAGACCTTCTCCCATAATAAACCAACACGCATCAAATAGCCACTGACTGACAGACCTTCCCCCATAATAAACCTATCAGCATCAAATAGCCACTGACTGACAGACCTTCCCCCATAATAAACCTATCAGCATCAAATAGCCACTGACTGACAGACCTTCCCCCATAATAAACCTATCAGCATCAAATAGCCACTGACTGACAGACCTTCCCCCATAATAAACCAAACGGCATATGACTGAAATAAAGTGCACATTCATATTTCAGTAAAAATCATTGAACTTCCCCCAATAAATATTATTTCAAAGTGAGCATCAAACTTCTCACATTGTTGTGAAAAATCATTAATTAAAAAGAAACAACCGTTAGTTTACCATTCTGTCAATATCCACAAGGTTCTTACAATATAAACTCAGCAAAAAAAGAAACGTCCTCTCACTGTCAACTGCGTTTTTTTTCAGCAAACTTAACATGTGTAAATATTTGTATGAACATAACAAAATTCAACAACTGAGACATAAACTGAACAAGTTCCACAGACATGTGACTAACAGAAATTGAATAATGTGTCCCTGAACAAAGGGGGGGTCAAAATCAAAAGTAACAGTCAGTATCTGGTGTGGCCACCAGCTGCATTAAGTACTGCAGTGCATCTCCTCCTCATGGACTGCACCAGATTTGCCAGTTCTTGCTGTGAGATGTTACCCCACACTTCCACCAAGGCACATGCAAGTTCCCAGACATTTCTGGGGAAATGGCCCTAGCCCTCACCCTCCAATCCAACAGGTCCCAGACGTGCTCAATGTGATTGAGATCCGGGCTCTTCGCTGGCCATGGCAGAACACGGACATTCATGTCTTGCAGGAAATCACGCACAGAATGAGCAGTATGGCTAGTGGCATTGTCATACTGGAGGGTCATGTCAGGATGAGCCTGCAGGAAGGGTACCACATGAGGGAGGAGGATGTCTTCCCTGTAACGCACAGCATTGAGATTGCCTGCAATGACAACAAGCTCAGTCCGATGATGCTGTGACACACCGCCCCAGACCATGACGGACCCTGCACCTCCAAATCGATCCCGCTCCAGAGTACCGGCCTCGGTGTAACGCTCATTCCTTCGACGATAAACGCAAATCCGACCATCTCCCCTGGTGAGACAAAACCGTAACTCGTCAGTGAAGAGCACTTTTTGCCAGTCCTGTCTGGGCCAGCGACGGTGGGTTTGTGCCCATAGGCGATGTTGTTGCCGGTGATGTCTGGTGAGGACCTGCCTTACAACAGGCCTACAAGCCCTCAGTCCAGCCTCTCTCAGCCTATTGCAGACAGTCTGAGCACTGATGGAGGGATTGTGCGTTCCTGGTGAAACTCGGGCAGTTGTTGCCATCCTGTACCTGTCCTGCAGGTGTGATGTTCGGATGTACCGATCCTGTGCAGGTTTTGTTACATGTGGTCTGCCACTGCGAGGACGATCAGCTGTCTGTCTTGTCTCCCTGTAGCGCGTCTCACAGTACAGACATAGCAATTTATTGCCCTGGCCACACCTGCAGTCGTCATGCCTCCTTGCAGCATGCCTAAGGCACGTTCACGCAGATGAGCAGGGACCCTGGGCATCTTTCTTTTGGTGTTTTTCCAGAGTCCGCAGAAAGGCCTCTTTAGTGTCCTAAGTTTTCATAACTGTGATCTTAATTGCTTACAGTCTAAGATGTTAGTGTCTTAACGACCGTTCCACAGGTGCATGTTCACAAATTGTTTATGGTTCATTGAACAAACATGGAAAACAGTGTTTAAACCCTTTACAATGAAGATCTGTGAAGTTATTTGGATTTTTACAAATTATCTTTGAAAAGACAGGGTCCTGAAAAAGGGACGTTTCTTTTTTATTGCCGAGTTTAGTAGGAATTCAAAGCAGGCCACAGTGGACAAGTCATCTCTATATGAGTACAGAACACAAACAGTAACACAAAAAAAACAGAGTATTTCTTGCTGTTTTTTAAATTTTATTTAAGTAAAGACAAAAGACATCTTCATAAAGGGGGAAACTATTTTAAATACAAAAATTTCAAAAAATAAAATAAAAATCACACTTCACCCCATCCTCCTAGAAAAGTTCTCACTGAGACAACTTATAACTCAGCCCTTCTCCGTTCCTATCAAACGCCCCCCCCCCTCCCTCCCTGACCTCTTCCTTCATAGATTGGTCACGTTCCAGGCAGACTACATTGCAGACGTTGCACTGCATCAACCCAATGTCATTGACTACTACGCAGTCGTCATCAGATTTGCTGTATTTTATGATGTGGTGACATGTTAAACACCAAACCAGATGTTTTCGCTATCTGGCGTCTGCAGTGCAGTCAGCCTGGAACTAAGGGCTGTAAAGTCTCATTTCCCAGCCTGTTGGGCCTGGCGCCGCAGCAGGACGTAAATCTTCTCCTTGATCCAGTCCTTGTTGTACGGCTGGTAGGTCTGCGTGTCCGCACGGTACCTAGGAGGAGACAGAGAGACGGAGTGTCCCCATCAAAATGTAGCCTTACGAGGCTATAGAAATCCTCAACCCTAGGATGTTTCTTAACAGAAGTGAGGTTGACACTTCACTTAATGCCTGCAGATCTAATGCTGGTGTTATAGTGAACTATAAGACATTATAGGCATGCATAATACCCTTACAACAACTCTAACGCAAATTAAAACAACCAGGTTATTAATAAATTAATTTTCAAACCCCCCAAAAAATAAAAAGGTATGGAATTTGATATCATTCAGACAGATTCATTCGGACAAAAGAACGACAACTAGGACACGGGAGATGATCAAGGTTGCCTAGACAGACAAGTTTCACACTTCCTGGAACATCACCAGAACTTCCTGGAACACCACCAGAACTTCCTGGAACATCACCAGAACTTCCTGGAACATCACCAGAACTTCCTGGAACATCACCAGAACTTCCTGGAACACCACCAGAACTTCCTGGAACATCACCAGAACTTCCTGGAACATCACCAGAACTTCCTGGAACACCACCAGAACTTCCTGGAACATCACCAGAACTTCCTGGAACACCACCAGAACTTCCTGGAACATCACCAGAACTTCCTGGAACATCACCAGAACTTCCTGGAACATCACCAGAACTTCCTGGAACATCACCAGAACTTCCTGGAACATCACCAGAACTTCCTGGAACATCACCAGAACTTCCTGGAACACCACCAGAACTTCCTGGAACATCACCAGAACTTCCTGGAACATCACCAGAACTTACTGGAACATCACCAGAACTTCCTGGAACACCACCAGAACTTCCTGGAACATCACCAGAACTTACACCAAGCAGCTGAGGTCAGCCAGGTCATCGATGAAGTCAAACAGTTGACTGATGTCATAGGTGATGGATGGACTGTTTGGGTTCATTCTCTTTAGGTGTTCCTCGTACATCTTACACACACCTGGAAAAGAGACTTATAGATTAAGCTGGTTGACCATCTAACAGCATTTAAAAAATGTTCCATCACGTTGTTGTTTTTTCCCCCTCAGCGGGTCAGTACTGTCTCACAGACGATGTGGGTTCTATATCCTTCTCTGTCAGTTTAGGTGGCTGTCAAATTTACCTTCCATGCACTCGTTGACCGATTCATAATCGGCATACGTCCGTCCCTCTGGCCTCTTGGTGGGCTGGACCAACAGGATCGTGTGAGACTGCAACAACACATTATCCCATGTTATTGGTCACATGCTTCCTAAACAAAACAGGTGTAGACTAACATGGAAATGCTTCCTAAACAAACAGGTGTAGACTAACATGGAAATGCTTCCTAAACAAAACAGGTGTAGACTAACATGGAAATGCTTCCTAAACAAAACAGGTGTAGACTAACTATCACCCATTTCAAATTGGGTTGTCGGGTGATTGTGGATGCCAAGTCATCTGATGCAGCACTCCATCACTCTCCTGCTTGGTCAAATAGCCCTTACACAGCCTGGAGGTGTGTTGGGTCATTGTCCTGTTGAAAAACAAATGGGATGGCGTATCGCTGCAGAATGCTGTGGTAGCCATGCTGGTTAACTGTGCCTTGAATTCTAAATAAATCAGTGTCACCAGCAATGCAGCCCGATACCATCACACCTCCTCCTCCATGCTTCACGGTGGGAACCACACATGCGGAGATCATCTGTTCACCTACTCTGCGTCTCACAAAGACACGGCGGTTGGAACCAAAAATATTACATTTGGACCCATCAGACCAAAGGACAGATTTCCACCGGTCTAATGTCCATTGCTCGTGTTTCTGGGCCAAAGCAAGTCTCTTCTTCTTATTGGTGTCCTTTAGTAGTGGTTTCCTTGCAGCAATTCGACAGTGAAGGCCTGATTCACGTAGTGTCCTCTGAACAGTTGATGTTGAGATGTGTCTGTTACTTGAACTCTGAAGCATTTATTTGGGCAGCAATTTCTGAGGCTGGTAACTACTTTTACGCTCTAGATTTACGAACGGACAATCTGACAACGCTCTGAATTTACAAAACTCCCAGAGCGCACTCTGGCACTCGAGAATGTCAACTCAAAAAAACACACCCGAAACCGTAAAATGTTTAGCTAACGTTAGTCATTTGTTATGCTAACATGCTAGCAAGAGGTTGCATAGCAACAGCATCAACTTCCAGGTAGACAGGCAAAGCGCTAGTACGCTCAACTGAAACAATACCTTTCGTTTACAGTATACTAAAATGAACTAATAGTATAAAGTATTGTAGAATATACTCATCAAGTATGTAGTATAAAGTATGTTAGTATGGGTATTCAAACACAGCTATGGACTGCCAACACTGTTCAGAGGTGCTAAGTACGGTCGACAGGCAAACGTTTGACAACCCCACCGGTGTGTCTGAGCTTTTAAAATGAATAAAACTCAAAATACTAGCTTAAGCATATTTTAGTAAGGTACAACATTGACAGATCTGACTTAAATCTTACATTTTAGCATACACTGTAGCTACTATAATTTCCAACTGTAACCATGTTTATACGCGTGGAAAGTCATAACGTATAAAAAAAAATATATATATATGGAAACAGGAAGTTCTGGTATTTCTTTTAATAAATGCCAACAGATCATTTGCTTGTTCGACATGGTGGGATCTTTTTGTCGTTCAAATTAATTATGCGATAAATGCCGGTGGAAACGATGGCAGTTTGAGGCTACAGATTATATAAGTTATGATGAACTTCACAGGGGGGTGAAAGTGCACGGTGATTTTTTAAGCTCCTTTTCATTAGACATCCAGGCCAGAAGCACGCGCCGCTCCACTGTCCTCCGGTATTTATTTTTCTGCAAATGTGTATACACATCACTCCCGACATACACAAGCTCTCTCTCTTGACAGCAGCCTACACCTAAACTGTATGTGTAGAAAAGACGAGGATTTTTCAGGTGATCAACTACTGATAACTGCAGCTGTATAGGTTATAGCCAATGGGCCCTGGTCCCTACAGCCTGGAATCGAACCAGGGTCTGTAGTGACACCTGTAGCACTGAGATGCAGTGCCTTAGACCGCTGCGCCACTCGGGAAAGCTAGTGAATTTAAAATCAGTATACTCTATATGGAAACAAGTAACATTTATTGATGTTGTTAGAGATGAGTGACAAGAATAGAAACTAGATTAATTGTTGTAATGTGCCCTTGTGTGCACCAGCCTGTGAACCCGTTGGTAGCTCCCGCCGGCCTGTGAACCCGTTGGTAGCTCCCGCCGGCCTGTGAACCCGTTGGTAGCTCCCGCCGGCCTGTGAACCCAGAAGCTCGATAGGAGAATAACTTCCATCTGTTCTAATTATACTGAGAAATAAAAAAAAACGCAAAAAGCAACAATTTCAAAGATTTTACTGAGTTAGTTTGTATAAAGGAAATCAGAAACACATTTATTACTCTGTGTTGTTGTGTCTTTGCTTTATCTTGGCCAGGTCGCAGTTGTAAATGAGAACTTGTTCTCAACTAGCTAACCTGGTTAAATAAAGGTGAAATAAATATACAATTCAAATAAATTCCTACAGCGCTAATCTATGGATTTCACATAACTGGCAATACAGAAATGCATCCGTTGGTCACAGATACCTTTAAAAAGGTAGGGGCGTGGATCAGAAAACCAGTCAGTATCTGGTGTGACCACCATTTTCCTCTTGCAGAGCGACATCTCCTTCACATAGAGTTGATCAGGCTGTTGATTGTGGCCTGTGGAATGTTGTCCCACTCCTCTTTAATGGCTGTGCGAAGATGCTGGATATTGGAGGAAACTGGAACACGCTGTCATACACGTTGATCCAGAGCATCCCAAACATGCTCAATGGGTTACATGTCTGGTGAGTATGCAGGCCATGGAAGAAGTGGGACATTTTCAGCTTCCAGGAATTGTGTGCAGTTCCTTGCGCCATGGGTATGTGCATTATCATTAGAGGTCGACCGATTATGATTTTTCAACGCCGATACCGATTATTGGAGGACCAAAACAAGCCGATACCGATTAAATCGGCCGATTTAAAAAAAATGTATTTGTAATAATGACAATTACAACAATACTGAATGAACACTTATTTTAACTTAATATAATAGATCAATAAAATCTATTTAGCCTCAAATAAATAATGAAACATGTTCAATTTGGTTTAAATAATGCAAAAACAAAGTGTTGGAGAAGAAAGTAAAAGTGCAATATCTGCCATGTAAGAAAGCTAACGTTTATGTTCCTTGCTCAGAACATGAGAACATATGAAAGCTGGTGGTTCCTTTTAACATGAGTCTTCAATATTCCCAGGTAAGAAGTTTTAGGTTGTAGTTATTATAGGAATTATAGGACTATTTCTCTCTATACCATTTGTATTTCATTAACCTATGACTATTGGATGTTCTTATAGGCACTTTAGTATTGCCAGTGTAACAGTATAGCTTCCATCCCTCTCCTCGCTCCTACCTGGGCTCGAACCAGGAACACATCGACAACAGCCACCCTCGAAGCAGCGTTACCCATGCAGAGCAAGAGGAATAACTACTCCAAGTCTCAGAGCGGGTGACATTTGAAACGCTATTAGTAGGTTTGAAGTCATAAACAGCTCAATGCTTGAAGCACAGCGAAGAGCTGCTGGCAAAACGTATGAAAGTGCTGTTTGAATGAATGCTTATGAGCCTGCTGCTGCCTACCACCGCTCAGTCAGACTGCTCTATCAAATCATAGACTTAGTTATAACATAATAACACACAGAAATACGAGCCATAGGTCATTAATATGGTCGAATCCGGAAACTATCATCTCGAAAACAAGACGTTTATTCTTTCTGTGAAATACGGAACCGTTCTGTGTTTTATCCAACGGGTGGCATCCATAAGTCTAAATATGCAGGTTAAAAAATATATACTTGTATATTGATTTAAAAAAAGGCATTGATGTTTATGGTTAGGTACCTTTATAGCGAATGCGCACCACATCGATTATATGCAACGCAGGACACGCTAGATAAACTAGTAATATCATCAACCATGTGTAGTTAACTAGTGATTATGATTGATTGATTGTTTTTTATAATATAAGTTTAATGCTAGCTAGCAACTTACCTTGGCTTCTTACTGCATTCGCGTAACAGGCAGGCTCCTCGTGGAGTGCAATGTAATCAGGTGGTTAGAGCGTTGGACTAGTTAACCGTAAGGTTGCAAGATTGAATCCCCGAGCTGACAAGGTAAAAATCTGTCGTTCTGCCCCTGAACAAGGCAGTTAACCCACGGTTCCTAGGCCGTCATTGAAAATAAGAATGTGTTCTCAACTGACTTGCCTAGTTAAATAAAGGTGTAAAAAAAAAAGTTACAAAATTTGTAAAAATCGGCCAAATCGGTGTTCAAATATACGGATTTCGGATTTGTTATGAAAACGTGAAATCGGCCCTAATTAATCGGCCGTTCTGATTAATCGGTCGACCTCTAGTCTGTGTTATTACAGCAAGTCAAATAAAGATTTGTGCAAACTGGGAGTGTTACTTTCCTCCCCAAATGGTTTCCTAAGGCAGAGAGGTATTTTCTCCGTTATTCCATATCAAGGCTAGATGAGGCTGAATGGCAACAACACAATGCAACTAATATCATCTCACTGGTACAAGAATGTTCAGTCTGTTGACTAATCCGCCCCCCCCGCTGCTACTCGCCCAAGCCTCCCCAGCTTCTCCTTTACCCAAATCCAGATAGCAGATGTTCTGAAAGAGCTGGAAAACCTGGACCCATACAAATCAGCTGGGCTTGACAATCTGGACCCCCTATTTCTGAAACTGTCCGCCGCCATTGTCGCACCCCCTATTACCAGCCTGTTCAACCTCTCCTTCGTATCATCTGAGATCCCCAAGGATTGGAAAGCTGCCGCGGTCATCCCCCTCTTCAAAGGGGGAGACACCCTGGACCCAAACTGTTACAGACCTATATCCATCCTGCCCTGCCTATCTAAGGTCTTCGAAAGCCAAGTCAACAAACAGATCACTGACCATCTCGAATCCCACCGTACCTTCTCCGCTGTGCAATCCGGTTTCCGAGCCGGTCACGGGTGCACCTCAGCCACGCTCAAGGTACTAAACGACATCATAACCGCCATCGATAAAAGACATTACTGTGCAGCCGTCTTCATCGACCTGGCCAAGGCTTTCGACTCTGTCAATCACCATATTCTTATCGGCAGACTCAGTAGCCTCGGTTTTTCTAATGACTGCCTTGCCTGGTTCACCAACTACTTTGCAGACAGAGTTCAGTGTGTCAAATCGGAGGGCATGTTGTCCGGTCCTCTGGCAGTCTCTATGGGGGTACCACAGGGTTCAATTCTCGGGCCGACTCTTTTCTCTGTATACATCAATGATGTTGCTCTTGCTGCGGGCGATTCCCTGATCCACCTCTACGCAGACGACACCATTCTATATACTTCCGGCCCTTCCCTGGACACTGTGCTATCTAACCTCCAAACGAGCTTCAATGCCATACAACACTCCTTCCGTGGCCTCCAACTGCTCTTAAACGCTAGTAAAACCAAATGCATGCTTTTCAACCGTTCGCTGCCTGCACCCGCACGCCCGACTAGCATCACCACCCTGGACGGTTCCGACCTAGAATATGTGGACATCTATAAGTACCTAGGTGTCTGGCTAGACTGCAAACTCTCCTTCCAGACTCATATCAAACATCTCCAATCCAAAATCAAATCAAGAATCGGCTTTCTATTCCGCAACAAAGCCTCCTTCACTCACGCCGCCAAACTTACCCTAGTAAAACTGACTATCCTGCCGATCCTCGACTTCGGCGATGTCATCTACAAAATAGCTTCCAACACTCTACTCAGCAAACTGGATGCAGTTTATCACAGTGCCATTCGTTTTGTTACTAAAGCACCTTATACGACCCACCACTGCGACCTGTATGCCCTAGTCGGCTGGCCCTCGCTACATGTTCGTCGTCAGACCCACTGGCTCCAGGTCATCTACAAGGCTATGCTAGGTAAAGTGCCGCCTTATCTCAGTTCACTGGTCACGATGGCTACACCCACCCGCAGCACGCGCTCCAGCAGGTGTATCTCACTGATCATCCCTAAAGCTAAAACCTCATTTGGACGCCTTTCCTTCCAGTTCTCTGCTGCCTGCGACTGGAACGAATTGCAAAAATCTCTGAAGTTGGAGACTTTTATCTCCCTCAACAACTTTAAAAATCTGCTATCCGAGCAGCTAACCGATCGCTGCAGCTGTACATAGTCCATCTGTAAACTACCCACCCAATTTACCTACCTCACCCCCCATACTGCTTTTATTCATTTACTTTTCTGCTCTTTTGCACACCAGTACCAGTATCTCTTCTTGCACATGATCATCTGATGATTTATCACTCCAGTGTTAATCTGCTAAATTGTAATTATTCGATTTATTGCCTACCTCATGCCTTTTGCACACATTGTATATAGATTCTCTTTTTTTCTACCATGTTATTGACTTGTTTATTGTTTACTCCATGTGTAACTCTGTGTTGTCTGTTCACACTGCTATGCTTTATCTTGGCCAGGTCGCAGTTGCAAATGAGAACTTGTTCTCAACTAGCCTACCTGGTTAAATAAAGGTGAAAAAAAAAAAAAAAAAGATGGATTCACAGTTATATTAAACCTACAAAGAAATGTACTTAGTCACAGCCTCTCCCCTTTGTTTGCTTAACTGGGGGGGAATGAGATGGAGAAATGGTTTCCTATAGGCTGGGTGGGAATGGGTTGGAGAAATGTTTTCCTATAGGCTGGGTGGGAATGGGATGGAGAAATGGTTTCCTATAGGCTGGGTGGGAATGGGATGGAGAAATGGTTTCCTATAGGCTGGGTGGGGCTCAACAGGCAGAATGCATTCCAAAGGGCACCCTATTGCCTACAACTTTTCACCACAGCCTTAAGGGCCTTGGTCAGCATTAGTGCACTATGTATAAGGAATAAGGTGCCCTTTGGGACACAGCCCGTCTGTTGATGAAGCCACCTGAAATCAATGGCTGCATACCAATTGTCCATCCCTCTCCTAATGGATATCCAAGCATTGGATTGAGCTACTTTTAAGCCATTGTTAAATCCCTGAGATGAGAAGAAATGTGGCGTAGCGGTCTAAGGCACTGCATCTCAGTGCTAGAGGCATCACTACAGACACCCTGGTTCAAATCCAGGCTGTATCACAACCGGCCGTGATTGGGAGTCCCCATAGGACGACGCACAATTGGCCCGGCGTCGTCCGGGTTTGGCCGGTGTAGGCCGTCATTGTAAATAAGAATCTGTTCTTAACTGACTTGCCTAGCTAAATACATTTTTTTTTTTTAAATGTTTACGTCCACACTTTGGGAGAGCGACAATAGATACGCAGCCAATGTTAATGGTCACACACCTTTGAGTCGTTAGTTTAAAAAACAAAATATAAAAAGATTTTCTATAAAAAGGGCAAATAATAAAGTTGTAGTAGGTAAGACAATGGAGAGTATAGGTTCATTATGGACTTTGAGAAATGGTGGTAAACAGCGCCACCCTCAGGCAGAAAACAGAATGTTCTATTCTCAGCCAGGCTCATCTTTTCAAAGAATACACCATTTATTTATCTCTCCATTTATAATTTTGAATGTATTCCTGATTAACCAGATCCCTTTACAGAAAAGGATTGCAGCCAGAGTGCAGTATAACTGCAAATACTGCATCCAAAATACGTTTTTTTTTACTGCATTCATTTTGTAGTATAGCTGCAGTTACAGTGCAGTATAATTGGAATTCAACTGCAGTTATTCTGTAATTACTGTGTCCAAAATACCAGTCGACTGCAGTTACTGCACTTTCAAAACTGCTCTCTTGTTTTGTAAGGGTCCCAATAATTTAGGTAGTAAACGACACCCCCCCTCTGGTATATTTCATTGTGAACTGTCTGGAAGACTCGTTGTTTCTCCTGTTTAGGTCTACTACTCACAGATACTTGCCTTAAGTCAAAGACTAAATTAACTGCAATACACTGGTCTCAAATATATTAGCATAACTTGAATACACAGAACCACGGCGGACCCATTGTAAAATGAGAGGCTTTCACAATATTAAAACGTGTCCCAGTGGAACATGGTTAGCTCTGTCCACTTGGGCGTAGCTTACGGAGCATTTTTTAAGTGAGCGTTGGTATCGTCATATTTCAACCGATCAAGTTCTCACCACACCGGCTGCATACATTTCCTTCGGACGGTTAAATGACACGACTCAACATCGCCATCTGCCGGCCTTTGGACTAACACTAACTTTGAGTAACGAGTACAACTGTATTTTACTTTGAAGATCAATAAAATGCTTTAATTTCAGTAAATTAATATTTCTAGACGACCTCAGTTAAAGTTATGAGCTGGATCATCCTGCAACACAGGACCAAAAGCCAGGTATCTGTTTCGCTACCATCCCCCATTGATACAATTATTGTTGTCACTAACTAAACGTTAGTACTGGAACTAGCGTAACTCGGAATTTAACACAGACATGTCAATGAACACGCAGACTACAACAAGATTAATGAAGATTAATACAACGCCATGTAATATGTCAGACTGGTTTATGACCAAGACGTTTAAAAACAACTTACTAAACTAACATTCGCAAGCTAGCTAACGCGTTAGCTAGCATCCGTTGATTGACATACACGCAACATTTCAAAAAGGCTAGCTAGCAATCCACTCTTTTTTTTTTTTTACTCTGGAAAACCACTTGAACACAAATTTAGACATGCTATTTTAAAACAAACAAAAACTAACCATGTTTTGGATAATTCCTTCACCGCGGTCTTGGCGTAAGTAAGGTATCTTGTTCTACTCGATATCAGCGTCTCGTCACTAGTTACCACAGCCACAAAGTCATAAACCCCGCCTATTTCAAAAATGTATGTTCTTAAAATGGTATTTAAAACCTAACCTTAACCACACGGCTAACCTTATGTCTAACTCTAGCCTTAAATTAAGACCAAAAATCTAATTATTTTTGTTTTTATACATTTTTAAGATATAGCCAATTTTGATTTGTGGCTGTGCTATCTAGGAAACCGTCTCGGCCAAAAAAGTACTTCCGGGTCACGGAATTTCGGTCATTTCAAAATAAAACTCGCCCACGTAATAGTAAAAAAAAAGTGTATTTAACCTGCATTTATTCATGATATACCGTATGAAAAATAATTGTCTAAACATTAACAATAATTCATATTTAAGTGACATTTGTATAAAATGTGTATTTTAAACATGTTCCAAGGGCAAATCAATGCTCCCCTTGCAACCCTTACAAAAAAAAAGATTGCAGTTTTGAAACTGCAGTAAAAGCAGTGGTGTAAAGTACTTAAGTAAAAATACTTTAAATTACTACTTAAGTGTTTTTTTGGGGTATCTGTACTTTACTATTTATATTTTTGACAACCTTTAATTTTACTCCACTACATTCCTAAAGAAAATGATGTACTTTTTACTCCGTACATTTTCCCTGACACCCAAAAGTACTGGTTACATTTTGAATGCTTAACAGGACAGGAAACAGTTGAACTGCAGTTATACTGCACTCTGACTGCAATATTTTTTCGTAAGGGAATACACTGTATATGAAATACATATTGGCTTATAAAGAGAAAACTATTATAGGTGCAGAAGTGAAAGTGGGGTTGAGATTAATCACTAGGGTCTGTAGAATCCATATAGGATGTTATTTCCTGGGGGACTGACATCTAGACACCGCTCTATACCGCAGACACCGCTCTATACCGCAGACACCGCTCTGTACCGCAGACACCGCTCTGTACCGCAGACACCGCTCTGTACCGCAGACACCGCTCTGTACCGCAGACACCGCTCTATACCGCAGACACCGCTCTGTACCGCAGACACCGCTCTATACCGCAGACACCGCTCTATACCGCAGACACCGCTCTATACCGCAGACACCGCTCTATACCGCAGACACCGCTCTGTACCGCAGACACCGCTCTGTACCGCAGACACCGCTCTGTACCGCAGACACCGCTCTGTACCGCAGACACCGCTCTGTACCGCAGACACCGCTCTATACCGCAGACACCGCTCTGTACCGCAGACACCGCTCTATACCGCAGACACCGCTCTATACCGCAGACACCGCTCTATACCGCAGACACCGCTCTATACCGCAGACACCGCTCTGTACCGCAGACACCGCTCTGTACCGCAGACACCGCTCTGTACCGCAGACACCGCTCTGTACCGCAGACACCTCTCTGTACCGCAGACACCGCTCTGTACCGCAGACACCGCTCTGTACCGCAGACACCTCTCTGTACCGCAGACACCGCTCTATACCGCAGACACCGCTCTATACCGCAGACACCGCTCTGTACCGCAGACACCGCTCTATACCGCAGACACCGCTCTATACCGCAGACACCGCTCTGTACCGCAGACACCGCTCTATACCGCAGACACCGCTCTATACCGCAGACACCGCTCTATACCGCAGACACCGCTCTATACCGCAGACACCGCTCTATACCGCAGACACCGCTCTATACCGCAGACACCGCTCTATACCGCAGACACCGCTCTATACCGCAGACACCGCTCTGTACCGCAGACACCGCTCTATACCGCAGACACCGCTCTATACCGCAGACACCGCTCTATACCGCAGACACCGCTCTATACCGCAGACACCGCTCTGTACCGCAGACACCGCTCTGTACCGCAGACACCGCTCTGTACCGCAGACACCGCTCTATACCAGAAACACTCACAGCTCTTAGAGGTTTACCCAGAAACACTCACAGCTGTAATCACTGCCAAAGGTGATTCTAACATGTATTGACTGGTTTGAATAGTTATGTAAATGAGATATTTCTCTATTTCATTTTCAAAAATGTCTTAACATGTTTTCACTGTCATTATGGGGTTTTGTGTGTTGATGGGTGAGAGAGCAAAATATATTTAATCTATTTTGAATTCAGGCTGTAACGCAACAAAATGTGGAATAAGTCAAGGGGGTCTGAATACTTCCTGAAGGCCACTGTATGTCTGTGGTGTTGGCCTGTGTGTTACAATGTTGTGGTATCACACAAACAGCCAGAGGCTCTGACAGCAGAACATTTGAATCTGTCAACATGACGGGACAGAATTGGGGGGGGGGGTATCATCTGTTTTTTAGTATGGTGAAACTGGGTCTGGAAGGCTTCATCTTCTACAGAGTATGTTGTTTTGGATAGAGTTGGGGTTACATGGTTACAGGGTTGCAGGGTTATGGAGTTACATGGTTACAGGGTTGCAGGGTTACGGAGTTACATGGTTACGGGGTTACGGAGTTGCGGGATTACATGGTTGCAGGGTTATGAGGTTACATGGTTACATGGTTGCAGGGTTATGAGGTTACATGGTTACATGGTTGCAGGGTTACAGGGTTACAGGGTTACAGGGTTGCAGGGTTACAGGGTTGCAGGGTTACAGGGTTACATGGTTAGGGGGTTACAGGGTTACGGGGTTACATGGTTACAGGGTTACGGGGTTACGGGGTTAGGGGGTTACAGGGTTAGGGGGTTACAGGGTTACGGGGTTACATGGTTACGGGGTTACAGGGTTACAGGGTTACATGGTTACGGGGTTACATGGTTACAGGGTTACGGGGTTAGGGGGTTACAGGGTTACATGGTTAGGGGGTTACAGGGTTACAGGGTTACGGGGTTACAGGGTTAGGGGGTTACATGGTTACAGGGTTACAGGGTTGCAGGGTTACATGGTTACAGGGTTGCAGGGTTACAGGGTTACAGGGTTACAGGGTAAGATCAGTGTGGTATAACATGGTTGTGTTTCCCAGGGGGGGTGAAGCTGGGTCTAGGAGACTTCATCTTCTACAGTATGCTGGTGGTGAAGGCCTCCGCTGCAGCTAGTGGAGACTGGAACACTACTCTGGCCAGCTTCGTAGCCATACTCATCGTGAGTACACAACTACTCATTCCCACAGTAACACACCTCTCTCTTCTTTCTATCTCTAAAACCTGTTTTTTTACCTCACTACTTTGTTGAAGCCCCTTTTGGCAGCGATTACAGCCTTGAGTCTTCTTGGGTTATGACACTACAAGCTTGGCACACCTGTATTTGGAGAGTTTCTCCCATTCTTCTCTGCAGATCCTCTCAAGCTCTGTCAGGTTGGATAGAGAGTGTTGCTGCACAGCTATTTTCAGATCTCTCCAGAGACGTTCAATCGGGTTCAAGTCCAGGCTCTGGGCAGGCCACTCAATGACATTCAGAGACTTGTCCCGAAGCCACTCCTGCGTTGTCTTGGCTGTGTGTTTAGGGTCGTTGTCCTGTTGGAAAGTGATCCTTCACCCCAGTCTGAGGTCCCGAGGGCTCTGGAGCAGGTTTTCATCAAGGATCTCTATGTACTTTGCTCCGTTCATCTTTCCCTCGATCCTGACTAGTCTCCCAGTCCCTGCTGCTGAAAAACATCCCCACAGCATGATGCTGCCACCACCATGCTTCACCGTAGGGATGGTGCCAGGTTTCATCCAGGTCCCCCAGTCTCCACGGCAACTCTTGTTGTGGTTCAAGCTCTTAACCGTGATGGCTTTAGATTGGTTCATATTGGAGGTCACGGTGAGGTCACGTTGTACAGGAGTGCGTACCATCACCACAGAGCTGTACCAGAATATAAACGCAACATGCAACAATTTCAACGATTTTACTGAGTTTACAGTTCATGTGAGGACAATCGGTCAACTGATATGAATCCATTAGACCCTAATCTATGGATTTCACTTTTGGGCAGGGGCGTAGCCGACCCATTTGACAGCCAGGCCCAGCCACTGGGGAGCCAATCAGAATGAGTTTTTCCCTACAAAAAAGCCCCCTCCCCCAAAAATGATCCCACAGGTGAAGAAGCAGGATGTGGAGGTCCTGGGCTGACACTGTTACACGTGGTCTGCGGTCGTGAGGCCGGTTGGACGTACTGCCAAATGTTCTCATGGTAGAGAAATTAATATAAAATTCTCTGACAACACTTCTGGTGGACACTCCTGCAGTCAGCATGCCAATTGCGCGCTTCCTCAAAACTTGAGACATCTGTGGCATTGTGTTGTGTGGCACATTTTAGAATGGCCTTTTATTGTCCCCAGCACAAGGTGCACCTGTGTAATGATCATGCTGTTTAAATCAGCTTCTTGATATGCCACACCTGTCAGGTGGATGGATTTATCTCGGCAAAGGAGAAATGCTCACTAACAGGGATGTAAACACATGTGTGCACAACATTGGAGAGAAATAAGCTTTTTGTGCGTATGGAACATTTTCTGGGATCTTTTATTTCAGCTCATGAAACATGGGATCAACACTTTTACATGTTGTGTTGATGTTTTTTTTGTTCTGTGTAGAATGATGACTCTATTTCTATGGTTACTATCGTTATGCTGTTCTAATGTCGTCTTGGAGACGCACACAAACACCCAAAACAGAGGTGGAGAAGAACCCTGGCACTCTCCAACGACCGACCGCCTGAAAAAGGACTTCAGAGGGGACTTTTTTAACAAAAAGGGGACTTTGTTGAACTAACGGTTTAGGCCTTGACCTCCACTAACCGACTGTCACATGACATGGTGATGTGACTGATGGTAATTAGATTAACTGGTAAACCTTTTTTTCATCGTTCCAGTTCAATAGCATAGAATTTTGGTTTGTCCATCCGTCAGAACTCCAGAGCCTTGCCCTGAACGGCACCCTATTCCCTAAAATAGTGCACTACTTTAGACCAGAGCCCTAAACGGCACCCTATTCCCTATATAGTGCCCAGGGCACTACTCAAAAGGAGTGCACTCCATAAAACATAGGGTTACCGTGTGTCCTGCATCCCAGGAGTCATTGTTTTTTTTTTCTCCACTCAGTCAGTCACTCAGACCACGAAACCAAAGCCCTGTGAGTTTTACACAGTGTTGCTGGCCTGATTCCCCCCCACACAATGCTGCTTTTTACTCAATAAGATATTTTGAAACTTAACTGTTTTGGAACAGCACATTTTATAACAGCTTTGAGTTTTGTCGCCACCGCAACACCCCCCCCCCCCCCCCCCCCCACACTCACAACGGTTTGTTCGGCCATGTTTTGTTCTCTCAGAGTTACGTCTAAATCTAGACTCTGTTGATACTAGACCCTGGTCCCAGTGTTTTGGAATGACGATGACTAACAAGGAATTAACGTGATATAGCACAAACAGATCTGGGACCAGGCTATATTGATTGATCTACACTAGATTCACAAGTTTAAAAGTTTGTTTATTTGTCGTATAAAATACACGGAGTACATAGTGCTGCGAAATACTTACTAACAAGGTTCACTGTTATTGTGTATACTCTATATCATGTGTAGAATTCTACTGTACCTCTCTTGTGGCCTGGCTGCCTGTTTTGTTTCTGCTCACTCTGAGGCATGACAAACCAAATGTATTGGGACAGGGCTACTCCTGTTCTGCTTTTTAAAGGGAAAGCAAAAAGTTGATCATGGCTGGTGTAGCACTGAATGAGGCACACTAACTAGGTCTTCAGGGGGCAGGTTTCCTGGACACAAAAAAAAACAATTCCCCCATTTTGAAATCGTTTTTTTTACTCCAGGATTAGGCTTAATGTGTGTCTGGGGAAACTGGGCCTAAATGTTGCATCAGGTTAAATGCTTTGCTGCAGAGAGACCTGCACCTGAGACAAGAGATCAAATCAACGTTTATTTGTCACGTGCGCCGAATACAACAGGTGTAGACCTTACAGTGAAATGCTGAATACAACAGATGTAGACCTTACAGTGAAATGCTTACTTACAGGCTCTAACCAATAGTGCAGAAAAGGTGTTCGGTGAACAAGAGGTAAGTAAAGAAATAAAAACAACAGTAAAAAGACAGTGAAAAATAACAGTAGAGAGGCTATATACAGTAGAGAGGCTATATACAGTAGAGAGGCTATATACAGTAGAGAGGCTATATACAGTAGAGGCTATATACAGTAGCGAGGCTATATACAGTAGAGAGGCTATATACAGTAGAGAGGCTATATACAGTAGAGAGGCTATATACAGTAGAGAGGCTATAGACAGTAGCGAGGCTATATACAGTAGCGAGGCTATATACAGTAGAGAGGCTATATACAGTAGAGAGGCTATATACAGTAGAGGCTATCTACAGTAGCGAGGCTATATACAGTAGAGAGGCTATATACAGTAGAGAGGCTATATACAGTAGAGAGGCTATATACAGTAGAGAGGCTATAGACAGTAGCGAGGCTATATACACTAGCGAGGCTATATACAGTAGAGAGGCTATATACAGTAGAGAGGCTATAGACAGTAGAGAGGCTATATACAGTAGAGAGGCTATAGACAGTAGAGAGGCTATATACAGTAGAGAGGCTATATACAGTAGAGAGGCTATAGACAGTAGAGAGGCTATAGACAGTAGAGAGGCTATATACAGTAGCGAGGCTATATACAGTAGAGAGGCTATATACAGTAGCGAGGCTATATACAGTAGAGAGGCTATATACAGTAGCGAGGCTATATACAGTAGCGAGGCTATATACAGTAGCGAGGCTATATACAGTAGAGAGGCTATATACAGTAGCGAGGCTATATACAGTAGCGAGGCTATATACAGTAGCGAGGCTATATACAGTAGAGAGGCTAAATACAGTAGCGAGGCTAAATACAGTAGAGAGGCTAAATACAGTAGAGAGGCTAAATACAGTAGACAGGCTATATACAGTAGCGAGGCTATATACAGTAGTGAGGCTATATACAGTAGCGAGGCTATATACAGTAGAGAGGCTATATACAGTAGCGAGGCTATATACAGTAGCGAGGCTATATAGAGTAGAGAGGCTATATACAGTAGAGAGGCTATATACAGTAGCGAGGCTAAATACAGTAGAGAGGCTAAATACAGTAGACAGGCTATATACAGTAGCGAGGCTATATACAGTAGCGAGGCTACACACAGTAGAGAGGCTAAATACAGTAGACAGGCTATATACAGTAGCAAGGCTATATACAGTAGTGAGGCTATATACAGTAGCGAGGCTATATACAGTAGAGAGGCTATATACAGTAGCGAGGCTATATACAGTAGTGAGGCTATATACAGTAGCGAGGCTATATACAGTAGAGAGCCTATATACAGTAGCGAGGCTATATACAGTAGCGAGGCTATATAGAGTAGAGAGGCTATATACAGTAGAGAGGCTATATACAGTAGCGAGGCTAAATACAGTAGAGAGGCTAAATACAGTAGACAGGCTATATACAGTAGCAAGGCTATATACAGTAGAGAGGCTATATACAGTAGCGAGGCTATATACAGTAGCGAGGCTATATGCAGTAGAGAGGCTATATACAGGCACTGGTTAGTCGGGCTGATTGAGGTAGTATGTACATGTAAATATGGTTAAAGTGACTGCATATATGATGAACAGAGAGTAGCAGTAGCGTGATGTCATTGTGCTGAGATGATGTCATTGTGCTGAGATGATGTCATGATGAAGAGATGATGTCATGATGAAGAGATGGTGTCATTGTGCTGAGATGATGTCATGATGAAGAGATGATGTCATTGTGCTGAGATGATGTCATGATGAAGAGATGATGTCATTGTGCTGAGATGATGTCATGATGAAGAGATGATGTCATTGTCCTGAGATTGTTTTCTTTCCTTTCTGGGTAATGATGACGTTGGTTTGTCTTTGTCTCCATATGCAGACGATGATGTGCATTATGCTATTAAGTTATTAGGTTATTCATTTAAAATGTTCCTTTTTTTTATTTTTATAAATGAATCAAGAATAAAACAATGGTAGTATTTCTTGAAGAATGTATGAGTTTTGAGAGAGAAGAACACTTTCCCTTAGTTACAATATTGTTATTTAATGTCGAGAGGCATTTTGTTTGGTAACAACAACAGCATGTTATTAACAAGTCAGGAGTGTATTCCTTCCTATCGATTATGTTGCAAAATGTTTCTTAAACGGAATGAAACCAGGGAGGGACTTAACCGAATTTGTCCAATAGAAACTCAAGTTTTAGTCATGAAATGATTACGACCCAGTTGGAAGATAGTTGGAACACTAACAAATCGTGTGGAATATATTTAAACATATTGGAATTCTGATGATTGTGTGTGATGCTTGGTGCACCAGTCAGAGAGGTAGACAGTAGAGAGGCTATATACAGTAGAGAGGTGCACCAGTCGAGGCTTGATTCAGATTGTATCAATGGTCACATGTACGGGGTTGCCGATGTGATAGCAGGGTACAGTGAAAATCTTAGGCTCCAAAATCAAACATGCAGAACCAAGTGAAATAAAATAATGAAAATGGTGTTTAAAAACAATAGAACTAGGACTATATACAGAACTACGGCAGTGATGAATTAATAAATAAATATCCACTGGGGTGGGGGCAGAGTAAAGACTGTGGGGGGGGGAATAACCATGAAAACAGCAGATGTGTATTTGGAGGGCAAGTTGGTTAGGATGATATCTATGAGGCTGCCCATGTTTACGGATTTGAGGTTGTACCTGGTAGGTTCCTTGATAATTTGTGTGAGATTGAGAGCATCTAGCATTTAAATTGTAGGACGGCCGGGGTGTTAAGCATATAAGCAGTTTAGGTCACCTAGCAGTACAAACTCTGAAGATAGATGGGTGGGCGATCAATTCACATATGGTGTCCAGGGCACAGCTGGGAGCTGAGGGGGGTCTATAACAAGCGGCAACAGTGAAGGACTTATTTCTGGAGAGATGGATCTTTAAAAGTAGAAGCTAGAACTGTTTGGGCATAGACCTGGATAGTAGGACAGAACTCTGCACGCTATCTCTACAGTAGATTGCAACTCCGCCCCCTTTAGCAGTTCTATCTTGATGGAAAATGTTGTAATTGGGGATGGAAATTTCAGAATTTTTGGTGGCCTTCCTAAGCCAGGATTCAGACACGGCTAGGACATCAGGGTTGGCGGAGTGTGCTAAAGCAGTGAATAAAGCAAATTTAGGGAGGAGGCTTCTGATGTTAACATGCATGAACCCAAGGCTTTTACTGTTGCAGAAGTCAACAAATGAGAGCACCTGGGGAATGGGAATGATGCTGGGGGCTGCAGGGCATGGGTTAACCTCTACATCACCAGAGGAACAGAGGAGGAGTAGGATAAGGATACGGCTAAAGACTATAAGAACTGGTCGTCTAGTGCGTTCGGAACAGAATCAAAGGAGCAGATGTCTGGGTGTGGTAGGATTGATTCAGGGCATAGTGTACAGACAAGGGTATGGTAGGGTGCGAGTACAGTGGAGGTAAACCTAGGCATTGAGTGACGATGAGAGAGGTTGCATCTCTGGAGGCGCCAGATAAGCTAGGTGCGGTCTCCGCATGTGTGGGGGGTGGGAATAAGGGGCTATCTGAGGCATGTAGAGCGGGTCTAGGGGCTCCGCAGCAAAATAAAACAATGAGAGCTGCACAGAACAATAGTATACAAGGCATATAAATCCTTGGTCAAGGAGGAGACCGAAGAACCCGATGGTCACTCTGACAAAGCTCCAGAGTTCCTCTGTGGTGATGAGAACCTTCCAGAAAGACAACCATCTCTTCAGCACTCCACCAATCAGTGGCCAGACGGAAGCCACTCCTCAGTAAAAGGCACAACAACCTGCTTGGATTTTGCCAAAAGTCCCCATGAGAAACAAGATTCTCTGGTCTGATGAAACCAAGATTTAACTCTTTGGCCTGAATGCCAAGCGTCACGTCGGGAGGAAACCTGGCACCATCCCTACGGTGAAGCATGGTGGTACATCATGCTGTGGGGATGTTTTTCAGTGGCAGGGACTGGGAGACTAGTCAGGATCGAGGGAAAGATGAATGGAGCAACGTACAGAGAGATCCTTGATGAAAACCTGCTCCAGAGTGCTAAGGACCTCAGACTGGGGTGAAGGTTCACCTTCCAACAGGACAACAACCCTAAGTACACAGCCAAGACAACGCAGGAGTGGCTTCGGGACAAGTCTCTGAATGTCCTTGAGTGGCCCAGCCAGAGCCCGAACTTGAACCCGATCGAACATCTCTGGAGAGGCCTTGAAAATAGCTGTGTAGCGACGCTCCCAA
Source organism: Salvelinus alpinus (assembly GCF_045679555.1). Classification (NCBI taxonomy): domain Eukaryota; kingdom Metazoa; phylum Chordata; class Actinopteri; order Salmoniformes; family Salmonidae; genus Salvelinus; species Salvelinus alpinus. The sequence continues at coordinate 1,303,028 of NC_092119.1, forward strand.
TCCAACCTGACAGTGCTTGAGAGCATCTGCAGAGAATTTGTGAGGGCTAGGGCCATTTCCCCCCAGAAATATCTGGGAACTTGCAGGTGCCTTGGTGGAAGAGTGGGGTAACATCTCACAGCAAGAACTGGCAAATCTGGTGCAGTCCATGAGGCGGAGACGCACTGCAGTACTTAATGCAGCTGGTGGCCACACCAGCTACTGACTGTTACTTTTGATTTTGCCCCTCCCTTTGTTCAGGGACACATTATTCCATTTCTGTTAGTCATATGTCTGTGGAACTTGTTCAGTTTATGTCTCGGTTGTTGAATCTTGTTATGTTCATACAAATATTTAAATATGTTAAGTTTGCTGAAAATAAACGCATTTGACAGTGAGAGGACGTTTCTTTTTTTGCTGAGTTTATATATAAAATAAATAAATATAGGACTAAACACACATCACGAAAAGAGAAACAACACAACACTACATAAAGAGAGACTTAAAACGACAACATAGCAAGGCAGCAACACATGACAACACAACATGGTAGCAGCACAAAACATGGTACAAACATTATTGGGCACAGACAACAGCACAAAGGGCCAGAAGGTAGAGACAACAATACATCACGCAAAGCAGCCACAACTGTCAGTAAGAGGGTCCATGATTGAGTCTTTGAATGAAGAGATGGAGATAAAACTGTCCAGTTTGAGTGTTTGTTGCAGCTCGTTCCAGTCGCTAGCTGCCGCGAACTGAAAAGACGAGCGACTCAGGGATGTGTGTGCTTTGGGGACCTTTAATAGGAAGTGACTGGCAGAACGTGTGTTGTATGTGGAGGATGAGGGCTGCAGTACATATCTCAGATAGGGAGGAGTAAGGCCTGAGAGGGTTTTATAAATAAGTGTAACGGATGTGAAATGGCTAGCTAGTTAGCGGTGGTGCGCGCTAGAAGCCTTTCAGTCGGTTACGTCACTTGCTCTGAAACCTAGAAGTAGTGGTTCCCCCTTGTTCTGCAAGGGCCGCGGCTTTTGTGGAGCGATGGGTAACGACGCTTCGTGGGTGACTGTTGTTGATGTGTGCAGAGGGTCCCTGGTTCGCGCCCGAGGTCGGGGCGAGGGGACGTACTAAAGTTATACAGTTACATAAGCATCAACCGGTGGGTCTTGCGTCAGGTATACAGAGATGACCAATTTACAGTGGAGTATCGAGTGGAGGGATGTGTCCTATAAGGAGCATTGGTGGCAAATCTGATGGCCGAATGGTAAAGAACATCTAGCTGCTCGAGAGCACACTTACCTGCTGATCTATAAATGATGTCTCCGTAATCTAGCATGGGTAGGATGGTCATCTGAATCAGGTTTAGTTTGGCAGCTCGGGTGAAAGAGGAGCGATTACAATAGAGGAAACCAAGTCTAGATTTAACCTTAGCCTGCAGCTTTGATATGTGCTGAGAGAAGGACAGTGTACCATCTAGCCACACTCTCAAGTACTAAGTACTCCCAAGTACTCGTCTAGCCAAACTCCCAAGTACTCCCAAGCTCTAAGCCCACAGAGGTAGTAATCACACCTGTGGGTAGGGAAGAATGAGAGAAACTCCCCAAACTCAGCTGTGCCAAGCTTGTAGCGTCATACCCAAGAAGACTCGAGGCTGTAATCGCTGCCAAAGGTGCTTCAACAAAGTACTGAGTAAAAGGTCTGAATTCTTATGTAAATGTACTATTTCATTTTTTTACGGATGGTGCTGGCCAATTGTACACCGCCCTTGTGATCTCCCGGTCACAGCCGGCTGTGACACAACCTGGTATTGTGTCAGGTTGTAGTGTCGCCCCTCTGCACTCCTGGTGAAGTGCCTTAGCAGCATTCACCAGTCGGGAGGCCTGGTTTTCACGTCTCGTTGTTGGCTACTCATGACACCTCTTGATCCATTCAGACAGTACTGGGACCTCCTACAAAACCATTGAGACAGTACTGGGAACTCCTGCCAAACCATTAAGACAATACTGGGACCTCCTACCAAACCATTCAGACAATACTGGGACCTATTACCAAACCAATGAGACAGTACTGGGAACTCCTGCCAAACCATTCAGACAATACTGGGAACTCCTACCAAACCATACAGACAGTACTGGGACCTCCTACCAAACCATTCAGACAATACTGGGACCTCCTACCAAACCATTGAGACAGTACTGGGCCCTCCTACCAAACCATTCAGACAGTACTGGGACCTCCTACCAAACCATACAGACAGTACTGGTACCTCCTACCAAACCATTCAGACAGTACTGGGACCTCCTACCAAACCATTCAGACAGTACTGGGACCTCCTACCAAACCATTGAGACAGTACTGGGCCCTCCTACCAAACCATTCAGACAGTACTGGGACCTCCTACCAAACCATACAGACAGTACTGGTACCTCCTACCAAACCATTCAGACAGTACTGGGACCTCCTACCAAACCATTCAGACAGTACTGGGACCTCCTACCAAACCATTCAGACAGTACTGGGACCTCCTACCAAACCATTCAGACAGTACTGGGACCTCCTACCAAACCATTCAGACAATACTGGGACCTCCTACCAAACCATTCAGACAGTACTGGGACCTCCTACCAAACCATTCAGACAGTACTGGGACCTCCTACCAAACCATTGAGACAGTACTGGGACCTCCTACCAATCCATTGAGACAATACT